>NC_020455.1:357500-402558 GCF_000004515.6 Glycine max
GATATACACACCAATTGAATTGAATATGGGATCAATGGTACTGCTTTCTATGCTATGATGTAAAAAAGGATATGTGGGTTTAAGATTCTTGCTCTTAGTCTTTCGGGGGTTGTAGTTTTTATTTGAGCGGGGGTATCCTCAAATAATAACGAGGCCCGTCCCAGAAATGGGGCGGGGAAGGAGAAGTGGGCATGTGGGTCTCCTTCACTTGACTATTTAGGTTAGTTTATCCCACTACGAACGAAAGACCAATGACACACCGGTCTATATTTTTCATCATCTCAGTGTTAATTTCCCTCAAAATGATGTCTATAGGCTGCCCTTTCGGATTTTTAAGTAAATTAACCAATCCAATCAATGTTCATAAGTCGACCTATGCTTTCCATACTTACCCTGAAACAGCCACTTAGCTCTAGCTTCGGCCGAGCCTTCGTCATATGCTTAGTCAAAACCACTCTTGCTACGAAGTTTTTTTTGAGGGAGTCCGTTTTTCGGGATAGGCAGGATATCTTGGTTTTGGAAAACTGGTTAAAAAGACGAATGCTCCTCCATCTGTGGTTATTGCTTTGGGATCCTATAAGCTACTAACTATTCTAGTTAGCCTGGGCTAAGAAGACCCTGTCAAGCCTTTGATTCGACTTTGGGCAATGCCACTTCGAAAGAAAAGGAATCGGAGAGATCTTTGAACAGCAGAAAAGACGGATCTCAGAACATAGCCATAGTTACGGTTTCAGGGCTTAGAGAGACTGGACTGGACGCGTACCGAACGAAGATCGTGTCTATTTACGCTCAAACAATCCATATAGGTGGAAAGCTGGAAGCTTCAATAGTTCCCCGCGGGACCTTAGAGTGCTATGATGGGGTATTTCAGTTCGTCCTTACGAGTCCATTCGACCATAGCGTGATGGTACGAACAACAACTAGATTATATATGTGATGAGTTCCCCGCCTTATTGTGCTTATAGAGCACTTTACGTCCCCCCGCTCGCCTTCAGCTCACCTGGTCCTTTACTTGACCAAGGGAAAATCCCGAAGAAATGTGCCGAGCAGAATAGCAGCATCATGCTTTAATTAATAAGGATGGATGTTAAGCTAGCTCGATCGCAGGAAATGATGGAAAGGTTGAAGCCCCAGTGGCAAGAAGAACAAGGTAACGGAAGGAAGATAGATAGAACGAGGTGACATTGGAACTGGCAGTCAAGTAATCAAGCTACTGCCCTTCCTTGGGCTATGAGGGAGAGCGTATTCTAACCTCTCCCTAAGGTCGAGAACTTCATACCTCTCCCGTTAGCTACATAGTAACCTCTTCCCTGTCTTGTCTTTCAAGAGAAGTGAAGTGAGCCTTACAAGAAGCCGAAGGAAAATGAGACTAGCTAAGACTAGGGAAAGAGCGGCTAGCTAACTAGCTGATAGAGATGGCAATTAGGGTTGCTGTTTCCATTATTAGAATTATAAAGTTTCAAGACCACAATAGATCTATAGGATAAGATCCTTATATTTACAGCGGAATGATATACAAAGTAAACAGATCTCAATGAATAAAAAATAGTATTTATGGCTACGCAAACCGTTGAGGATAATTCTAGATCTGGTCCAAGACGAACTGTTGTAGGTGATTTATTGAAACCATTAAATTCAGAATATGGTAAAGTAGCTCCGGGGTGGGGAACTACTCCCTTGATGGGTGTTGCAATGGCTCTATTTGCGATATTTCTATCTATTATTTTGGGTAGGAAGTGTAGTCGCCAAAAGGCGAGTTGAACGAAGGGCCTAGGGAAGTCGGGGCTGAGCAACCTTTCTCTAGCTTTTTCAGTGGGGGAACTTGGCCTGGGAGGGGCTTCAGATGAGCTCCTTTGAGATCTCAAAGCGGAAATCCTCCGGTTTATGGAACACTTACAGAATATCGATGCACCGGCTATTCCCCATCATGTGCAGCTCCTAGGATCACAGCTTTTATTGCATCAACAGCTGATTCAATTGCTAGTCCTCCAACACCGCTTACGGATGAAGTTCCGCTTGCATTCTCTTCTTTTTCTTTAACTATGTCATATGCTTTCACAAAAGGAAAGAAAGCTGGGCAGAAAATGGTCGCTTGGAACTCCACTCTCACTATGGGACAGAGTAGTTTTACTATTTATATTTATAGTAAGGGGAAGTAGGTCGATTGAATTGATCCCTATCCCTACCAGTCTTTGGAACTAAATGGAACCCGGTCTCTTTGATATGTAGTTCCCATTGGCACTGACCCAGAAGAACCACATCTGTCTCAAGCTCAAGCCGACCCAACCTGAAGAAAACTACTGAATCAGAATCCGCTCTTGGGATAGGAATTCAGCCAATCTTTCCGCAAAATTCCCGGGAAAATGAAACTGTATCGATTTCAATGTCCGTCTATAGGCAAAAATTGACTTGCAATAAAAAATACGGGGTTTTAGCGAGTTGATCGATTTGAATGTCCGTTTATGGGCAGAAATCTATTTGCAACTAATTTTCCCGAGAAAACGTGAAATAAAGAAAGGAGTGAAGTAGCCCATGCGTATATGGGATCCGAACGGTTAAGAGTTATGGCTTTTCGTTGAGGACTTACCCCTTAAACTTAAGGAGCATTCGACTGAGATTAGATTAGATTAGTGGGTAGCACTTGTTGAATTGAATAAGATGTTCTTGCTCAGAATTAGGGAAGGTGGGATCCTATCTTTAGGAAAAGAAAGGCCTAACGAAAGCTAGCACTCTTTTCAAGCCTATAGCCTATATATGAATTATTCTCAGCCATCCATATGGGAGTTCCCCGCCAGCCTGTGGGAGTGCCACTATCAATAGGAAACAGACTTCTTTCCTCCTTATTCTATCAAACAAGCAATTAAATACCTTAGGATATCTCATATTTTACATTATTAATCTAGCATTGGACTCTTACCTGGACTAAGAACACTTCTAGTTCTAACAATACGTTTCATAACGAGCTAAACGTGCTACCAAATGAAATGGTCGAAGGTCTTTTCAGTTCTCCTTCCAATTGCTGCAGTACTAAGGCCAGTTCTTACAGTTGGAGTCCTATCCTAATAGAATCCCTTACCAGCCGAGCTTCCCACTATAATAAGCGAGTTGGAGAAAAAAGGTAAACCTATCCAATAGCAGTCCTATGGTAAGCAAGCTCAGGTTCAGTATACATAGGATATGCTTTTTCCTATCTCTGCTCTGGTTCAGAACCCTATAACTAACTAGGATTCCCTGGTAGAGCCATAGATAAAGATTCTTTTGATGTCTTCTCCGCTTGAGACGGAAAGACGGCTGCTCTGTGAACAACCCTAGTTGCTGGTCCTGTTCCTGCTGCTAACTGCCACCTCTGCTCCAATACATAAAGCAGCTGAAGCTATTGATTGTAGCAGCTCCGTCCCATTCATCACTGCTTTATGTTAAAAAGAAAAGAGCTGCTCCTCTCCGATCTAAGCCCTCTCTCTAGTCAGAAATAGCGTCAGTAAGTTAATCAGGATAGATCGACAGGCCAGCAAAGGCCTTCTACCGCAGCGGGCCCACAGGCCTATGCCAATCTCTTAGGGCAGGTTCTCTTTCATCCGTCTTTCCTAGGTGCGCATCTCCATCTACTAAAAGTAAGGGTGGTTACCATAGATAGATTGGGTCATTCGTAACCGATGCTTTAGCATAAACTACAGCTCTTTCATCAACTACAGCAATATCCGATGTAGCACATTCTCCCTCTTTCGCATATCCGATGCTTTGCAAGCAACCTTGGTGTCAGCATCGTCACTTGAGTCATCCTAGAACAACCCTGCCTATTCAAAAGAAGTACCTCACCTCACTTACGAAGAAGTAGTGGGAGCTGGGCTCTCGATTCAGTTGGATAGCCAGTCTACCTAGGTAAGAGTTACGTCGACCCTGCAGGGTATCCGAGAGGGGCACAATGCAGGCTGGAGATCATCTGGTAAGGAGAATCCCCAGGCTTTAGATAGTTTAGAGGGACTAGGCAATGAGCCCGGATAATCGAATGGAACTCTTCTTTCTTTCAGAACCTTTCTAAGGTCATATATGAATAAAGGTTATATATAAACGATCTGACAGGACTCAATGGAGTTGCTTTTAAAGCGAGCGAGTAGTCTTTGCCAAAGTTAGGGGCTGTCAGGACAACGATCCCTAAAGCAAATACTCGGAATGCTCCACGACTAAGTATACCCATTCAGACTCGCTTTTGTTCAATTATAAATAACTATCCAGTTTGATGGAGATTTATAGCATCATTCAAGTATATACAGATTGAGATCGTAGAAACATGAGCTTGTGATATAGCTACACCTAATTCCGGACCGGTTAATGCAAGAACTATAAATAAAGGACCAAGATCTCCTATGAAATAGAAAAGATCATTCATACATAGCATAGTCCAAGCGGACCCACTTAAAATCTTTACTGAACTATGACCGGCCATCATATTAGCAAATAAACGTATTCCTGAGCTTAATGCGCGAAAACAATGAGGGATTAGCTCAAGGAGTACTAAAAAAGGTGCTAACGGCAGTGGGACTCCTGCGGGTAATGAGAAGCTTAAAAAATGAAGCCCATTTCTTTGAAATCCCACTATAGTAATGCCAATAAAAATAGAAAATGAGAGACCCAAAGTAATGAGAAAATGACTTGTAACTGTGAAGCTATAAGGTATCATACCCTGGGGATTACAAAATAACGAAAAAGTAAAAGTGACCGAGATGCAAGGGAAAAACCTTTGTTTCACATTTCCGGCTATTTGTTCGTTTACCAGGTTCGGCACGAAATCATAAATAAGCTCTACCAAGGATTGCCAAGCATTGGGTACTAACTTTCCTCCTCCATTTTTAGTAACAAAATGAAACAGCAGTAAGACCAAACTGAGAGTGAGCAGCATAAACAAAGAGGGATTTGTGAATGAGAAATACAAGTCACCTATCTTCATATCAATCAATGGGATTATCTCAAATTGATCCAGCGGACTGTTAATGGTGTCCGCCGCACAAGGAGCAATCGTGAGGAATAGCCATTCGAATTTCATTTGCTTTGGTTCATTTTTTAACTGCTTCCCCCAACAAGAGGTTACTAGTATCTCGTTTCTTTACTTACTTTAAGCAATGAAGAAAGACTTGTTTGTTGTAAATCGCTGGTTGGGTTTACCAATCAAGAAAGACATGGGAAAAGGAAAGCACTCACTGAGTTACTTACGAATCTGAAAGATGGAGGCTGACTACGGCCTCAGATGATTAGGCGGGGACAGGATTCGAACCTGCAGTCTTCAGGTCATGAGCCTGATGAGTTGACCAATTACTCTACCCCGCTTCTTCCCCAACTCCTCCTGAATCCTCGTTGGTCCTTCGTTCACTCCCGTTTCCAAGAAAACGTCATTCGACTTGCATGTGTTAAGCATATAGCCCAACTAACATGATTGAGCCCTGCAGTGGTAGAACCTAGTGAACCGGACATACTACTTCCCATCCTCTCCCTTCCGGTCGAGCACTTCGTTCTTTCTGTGAACTTTTCTTCTCTTATGCAATTAATTTCGAGTTTGATCGAGGGCGGTACACTTCTCCCCAACTCAAAAGCTTCTCCCTGAGGGACTTCCCTTCCTTTAGGAGATTCAGCCACCAAGTTCAAGAGGAAGCCGCCTATAAAAAGACTTTTATTACGCCCGTGGGACACTAAACTCCCCTTTTTGGGGGATTAAAACTAGCCAATGAAGACTTTTTCCTATACTAATAGATTTCATACCGATATATTTGTTTCTTCTGCTGACAATTTTGTTATGTGTGCACTTAGGAGAATACTCGTCAAAGGTTTATCATCCTATTTTCGTTGATCGGATCGCCACACCCGGCTTTCCTGACTGACTTACCACCAACCCAATATCGATGAAAAAACACGCCTACCCCTGACAAGGACGTGAACGAAGCTCCAATGAGTCGCTCCTCGCTGGAATGAGGGCCGGACCGTCAATTCATCTAGTCACTACCTACGCTATAACTGATCCTCGGACGGAGCCATACCTGTGTTACCAAAACTTGCTAGCCGACACCGGCTACCGCAAAGGGTTCAGTTGGTGGGTTGAAATCTCGTCACTTCTTTTGAAAGTCAAAAACACTCCTTGCCGCTGCCAAACATGTATGTTGAAGTCTCGGGTAATCCTAGATCAATCATAGAGCTGGGGCCTTCCCTAAGCCATAAGATACCTTCTCCTATTGATTAACTTCCTTAAAACCTTTCTCCAGCAGTCGATTCTTCTTCAATTGCTAAGACGCCCTTTAACCTAGCAAGGAAAGCCTAAACAAAGTCCTACTCCTAGTCACTCTCACTTCCTTTTTACAGCAAAAGCTCAAGCAAGAAGACTCCTGCGCCTTAGCCTATGGATAGGTCGGCCCTTGTTTTGTTGGGTTTAAGTCTTTTACCGGACCGGATAGACCAACTTCCCTACTATAAAGACCACACTGCCGATCCACATTGGCAGACTGATCTTTTACTGGTTACTGGAGCATGCGGCATAGAACTAAGACGGGAACAAAGAGAGAAGGGCGCAAGAAAATCACCTCCAACAGACAAGAGATTCGGCACTAGTCCAGCTACAATCACTTCCTAAAAGAAAGCTCATCAGATAGACCGCCTCGAGTAGCTGTCTCGGATGAATATGAATAGAGTCTTTATTCTCATTTCTGTTAACGCATTTGACTTTGAAGTTAGACTTTTCATTTCCCCTAGTGTAATTCAGCAGCTACTGCTGCTCCTGCTTCCTCGGGCGGAACTAGCTTGCCAATTAGCTATTGCACTCTAAACAATCCTTTGCGGGATTGCCTTCCTTGGTGTTGGTGTATTCTTTGAAAGAAAGGAAAGAGATTACAGAGTAACCAGTAGTTAGTCATAGGCGCTGACTGGCTTATCTACTTAAAGGTAACTTCTTCCTTTTTTGATTCACTCTCGGATCAGTAACAGTAAAAACTGTCTCAGAAAAAGCCGATATCATTGGTTTTCCTTAAAGAATAAACGATAAATTCAAAGGTGTTTCAAAACCACGTTTTTTTCGCTAGATCAGGTGATTTCACTCGTAAACCAAAAGAAAAGGATCTATAAGTCAGTTTTCTGGTCTGGAAAGAAGTCCGCTAGCAAACCAGCTCCTGTCATGTGCGATAGTCCCCGAAGTACGCCATAAAGTAAAGGAGTAAGCCAGCAAAAGTAGAGCGCAGAAGCATACGAAGTGTACGTCTACGGGCAAGCTTCCATAAAATAAACAAGCATATTTTCATCTAGCTTCACCTGGTAGAGACCTTTCGAGCCTTGCCCCTCGCTGACTGCTGAAGCGACTCATTATATCTTTCTAGCTCACTTGCTGTTGGCATCATTAGAGTTATATTCTGAATACGTGGGGATAGCAAAGCAACCTATTAAGGTAAATTTACCCGCTCGATGAAGATAGATTGACAGTCGAATAAGCCCTTGGAAGCCTTTAATAAGGTCTGGGGTTTGGCACGGACTTTTATTCGTATTCGCTTTAAGGATCCTCATTAGTCAAGGACAAATCCTTATTTAGTGCGCGCTTGTTAGGCAATTCATTAAGCAACCACTGAAAGGTTTTACCTCTTGGTACGCTCAGTCGAAAGTCAAAAAGAACCCTTGGAATGCCATCCCCCTTGCATGAACGCAATTCTGCATCCTTCATTGGATAACGGCTCACTATGCGATAGGAGAGCTTATAGAATAAATTAAGGAAGGCAATGCCACAACATGGATATCTGAACTGTAGACCGTGGAGATAGACTCAACATAAGGTCATAGACCAAGGAGCATACTTCTCGCAACCTCTAGAAGGAGTGTTAGCACCCCTTAGGATGGGATTGAGATGGAATGGATATAGGGATCCTGCGAGATCAATATGATCGCTTGAGCGATGAAAGGAATTGAACCAATAGGCTACAAGGGTCTATTGGAGTAAGGGCCTAGTGAGTCCAGATCAAGATTGAAAGTAGCCTGAGAGAAGGAGTTAGCTTAGCCCAAGATTCTATGGGGAAGCTACCTTGTGTCTACTAGAACAAGTATTAGCATGAATGAAAGGTAAATGTTTAATCAGGTCAATAAAGCGGAGATGCTTCTACTTCTGCCTCTGTTGGCATCATCCAAAGAGAAAGACTCAGTCTTAGTGGTTGCCAATATAGAAGGTAGAAGGCGCTTTAGCTCTTCAATGGTGCAAATGACTTTACCAAGGAATTCTTCTAAATAAGAAATCGGTGTGCTTAAAGTGTGCTTTCTATCGTCAAGTCAAGTAGTGAAAGCATGGAAACTTTTACCAAGTTAAATCTTAGCCAGATTAGTGAACATTTTTCGATGCAAGAATAAGATGTTATTTATAACAAGAACAAGTAGTTTGGTTGGAATGAGTGAGGGGAGGCTTATGCGACATTGAAAAATACCTGCTTTACGCGCTTGGTTACCCTTACCCCTGAGCTTTCAGTTGCTGTGGATCCAGCATAAAAAGAAACCTTTATGTTCTTCCTCTCAGGGGAGTATGTTCGAAAGAATGAAACTCGATAAATCTGAATAAAAGACATAATAAAAATTGGCAAACTCCTCCTTTACGGCGACAAAGAGCTCCCCAAACAAACCAAAGAGAATTTTTATTCGTGTAACGAATAAAAAGAAAGTCTGGAGTAAAAAAAAGAATTAGTAATGCGACCTTAAGCGAGAGAAGTTCCAACTCAACTTGAATATAATAGGGACTTCATTCAGACCAGTTTGGTATTGAATTTCTATTTTCGTTAAGTTCAGGTCATCACCGAGATATACCCATTGGCGATAGGGAAGCCTTCCCGCCTACTTCAACATCAACTGGTCTAATATCTAATCATTGCTTTCTCCCAGGTTTTCGTCCACTAAGACCTATAGGTAGTTTTTCCTACATTCAGGTAGGGCTGGAAAGCGAGTAAAGAGTCACCCTTTGAATTCGCGTAAGGAAGCTATTCGTCACCACGATTGATTACTATGCCTCCCGGCCCCATGGCCTCTTAGCGCTATTCCTTTATTTATAATAAAGGAAGACTTTTGTAAGCAGACCTTGAGATAAACCGAGTCAGTGGTGGGGCATCTTCCTGCCATGAAGTGAAAGGTCGAGAAAAGGAAAGATTGAAAAGCAAGAAGGGGGAAGTTCCTGAGCTCTCTTTTTAAGGTGTGAAGCGATCTCGTACTAAACTCCGGTTCGGTAAGCCGAAGCCTATATCGCTAATGCCAAAGAAGCCCAATCACGCTAGCGTGGTTTTCAACCTCCGCCTTCGCTTCGGGTGGTAACTAGGGTTGGCGTACGTACGATAAAGCTGGGAGACTTTTTACACACCGTGTTAAAAAAGGATGTTTTTCTTTTTGTACAACCCTGGGATAAGTTTCATCCAGCTCTAGCGCCTATAGCCTAAAGGAAAGGGCTTGGTCTTAACTGACCTCAAAGTGCTTCTTCCGGGCCCTAACATTCCATGTTGCTAGATTCATTGATTGGATTGACCGTAGTTGCGCCCCATTCCCGGGCTTCCTCGTTTTCTAACTGTCCTAGTCTTTCATCGAAGAGGAGGGTCGATGTTAATTGAGATGGCATTGAATAATCATCTATCGTAGGAGCTCTCACTCAGCCTGTCAGCTCCACCAGCAGCCGCTGCTGTGCTTGAGTGCATTAGTTTTGTGTCGTCGATTACTGAATTGATTTTACTGCATTACCGGACCCGTCTTACCTTTCCTTTTTTGCCAATGCCCGGGAGAATTGGACAAATTGAACTAAAGGACCGATGGGACATCTCCGAAGATGAGGAAGAGGAGCGTAGAAGACCAGGTATAGATGCCCTCGAATCTGCTGTTCACGAAGAAGCTCTTGAGGAAATGACGAGAAAGGGAATGATTGGACAAAGAGACCTTGATTGATAAGGGCGGATATTGCAAAGAGATCACCAGCAGCGGTTAGAAGAGCTTCTATTTCACCAAGAGCTTATGCCATACCAGCTGATTCAAGTTGTTGCTTCTCCCCGCGGGGTAATTCCCAAAAAGCTAAAGCTAAAAGCGCAGTGCTGTCTTAAAAGAGGGAGCGAAGTGACCTTGACTAAGAAGCTAAGGGGGCATGAGCGTGATAAGAGGGATTGCTTTCCTCTGTATCTACGCAATTTCCCGCTTCTTTTCCTCGCGTCCTCCTTTCCTTCTTTCATTCTTTGTTGGCTCGCAGGGATATCGATTACTGGTCGTAAGGGGTGGGATATCTGGTTCAGCAGCAGATCCTAATTACCCTTCTGGTGACTCCGTAACTCATTGCTTCCTCTCTTTTCAAAGCTTGTGGGTGCTCTGCTTCAAGAGTCTAGTCTATTTATCATTTAACGGATTGCCGAGCGGAGAAGCGTTAACTACTGGGATATCGGGGAGTTCCTCTCCAGCTACTGGAACTTCCCTCGCTACATGAGCTATTGTATAAGTACAGGTACACAAACTACATCCGCTATAGTGGAAACAATGGCATCCGTAGCTTCACCCCTTTCTTTTGAATGGGGCATCAACAGTAAGAAAGTCAGTAGTAGTGGTACCATCTCTAGTTCTTTACTGATCATGTATATTTTAGCAAGGGACGGAAAGAAGTAGATCAGTAGGAATACTAGGATTGGCAAGGGTGGATAACAAGGAAATAGAGAGTGACAAGACAATTATAGGAAAAGAATGAGTAACCACCTTCTACATCTACAAGTTCATTAAAAAATTCGCTGCAACCTAAAAGAAAAGAAGGAATAGCGGGTCGGCAAAGCAGCTAAATCCTTATTTACCATATGGTGGGGTAGTTCCTTTCTTCCACTGAATTGCTTCCTTTATTGGCTGAGCTAGAGGATGCCATGCCTATTTCTTTTGTTTGACACCGAAATGAATAGCTAACTGGCTTAGCAGCCTGTCCCAGAAGTAGAAGCAAGTTAATATTAATAATAAGAAGTAAGCTTTGTGTCACTGGTACTGATCTGATGGGGTAACCGTACCTTTACCCTATGTCAGTCTTGCTCGTCGAAGACGTAGAAATGAAACTGTGTAGATAGAGGTGAAGGTTACAAAATGAACAACCTATCAATCCTCGTAGTCGAACCTTCTTTTTGTGGAATATGTACCCCGGCCCTGTATCATGAACACATGAAGGGTACATGGCCCTCTCTTATCATCATATCAAGATTAATGCACTGAAAAGATTGGAACTTGGCGCGCCACCTAGCATTTGCAACTGCCTGATCAAGTCTTTCGTTCATCTTGGATAAAGGTATGAATGAGAGCTCTCGAGGCTCGACAAACGTATGATCATCCTCTCTCCTGTAGGAGGTCCAGGTCAACTTGTAACCAACGAAGCCAAGAAGCGCGAGAGAAAGCTGGATTCTTCATTGAAAAGTGCCAATTCCTATGTCCGTCTCATTTCTCTGTAGATGTTTTCTAGCTATAGCTTTAAGAATGTGCTTTTATGCTTGCTTTCAATGTTGTCTCATCTTCAAGATGATTGTCTTTTTCTTATCTTGAAAAGAAAGACGGGCAAAGTCGGTACGATCGCGCTGAGATACGGAAAGTGAGTTCGTTGACGATCTCTGTTGAAATGAAAGAGGTTTTCGGCGACATCCAACTAGATGAACATGAAAAAAGTAGTTCTAGTAGCGATGCCACCGGCAGGCAAAGCACCACCCTTCTTTTTCAGTCTTTTTAAGAATATGAGTGTGTTTGGCAAATCCTTTCCAGCCTAGGGGGTCCAAGCATGTCGTATCGACGCGAAGCATTCTATTAAGAGGGTAGAGTAATCGGGTTGAGGTCGATCGTCCCGGCCAGAAGATTGAGATTCAGAGCTAAAGCCCATTCTGGTTTAGATTGGATCTTCTGCTCCTTTTTCACTATATAACTATACTTAGAACTTAGAATTCAGTTTAAAACTGATTTTTGATTTGGAGAGAGGGCAAAGCCCAAAAACCAAGAGTCAAAGACGCTCTGAGTCCCAGAGCACCCGATCCGCACTAACTAAGAGCGCTCTTTCTTGAACACGGAACTCCGCCCCCAGGCGGTCCTAATTCGATCCAAATTTACTGTTAACGCCAACGTACTAAACGCAATGTTACTGTTACACTCGTAAACTCGTCTGCATCATCTCCCACTGCCCGCCCGTAGACTCTCTCTCTTCTCGGCTCGTCCTCTGGTACTGACCTGACTATGATCGATTGAGCCTGGTTAGCTTACCCTCTCTCTATGCAAGAATACTAATTCTTAAGAAAAAAAAGAAAGAAGGTAAAGGAAGGTTCGATGGAATTCAAGCTCATGACATGTCTCGTTTGATCGATCATAGACTATCTCAAAAGAGAGTAGTCTTCAAATAGATGGCTACCCTAATGCCAAACCAGAATTCCCGGATAGAAGAGAATCCATCTCGGTATGGAATTGGATCGTAGAAGATGGCAGAGCTATCAAGAATGAAAAGAGATCATCCCAAGACAAGAGGTGACCTGGAAATCCACAGGTTCGATAGAATGGTCCAGCAAACTGAACGAAGTCCTATCTTCACTTCAGTATAGTCCCGTCCTTTTGACATAAGATTCTCGGCCGCTTAAGAGACTGACTATCTCTCTCTTTCTATCTTTAGACGCTATATCTTTAGAAAACTCGAAGAGTGACTACTGATTTCTGCTCGTAGTTCCTCTCTCCTTAGTGTACTCGTGGGACTCGGTAGTGTGCTCGTGATACATCGCGCAAGAGCGCTTACAGCAGCTCGTAGCTATTCTATGCATGGGAGTGATGATATATTGATAGCACGAGCTAGCCGATTCGGATTGAGAGGAAGGTCAGTTCTGATCTAATATATGAAGACCTGTGTCGCACATCCGCTGCTATAAGGAGTAAGCTCGGGGGGTGAGATTGCTGCTTACTTGCTTGTGTCGCAGATCAGCTGCTATACTATAATAGGGTGAAAGGAAAACTTTCAAGCAGAAAGGCAGACGGGATAATCATTATAATACGATGATAGCACCTGATTAGCAAGAAAAGCTTTCCCTGCTCTCCTCTTAGCAATGATCTGTCTAGGGCTAGTTTCAAAACAGCATATTCTGTAATAAGACCCTCTTCATGGGCATTCTCCGACTTAGAATCTAATTCATACCCGGCAATCTACGATCTACCCAGCGCCTTAGTTTATGTTGAATAGGCATACCCGACTTCCGGCTAATTGTCAAATAAAGCTATCCGTGCTTAAATTCCTAGCTTGAAAGCATTCTTTGAAGCAACCCTTCGATAAGCTGTCCAACTACGATAGGAAGACTATCCACTTTCTTAGCAAACGAGGCCTTTTTCAGTAAGCTATAGCTTCCTACTCCACCAGACGTTGACCGGCTTTAATCAAGCACCTTTGGGCGCTGGCTTTTCATAACCTATATAGCTTAATGAGAGACAATAGTCAGATAGAATTCATCTTCCTTTCTTGCTATACGAAATTGGAGTGAGTTTACTTTCTAGGAATCTTTCCACTCTTCTCTGAGTGCCTTAAAAGTTGCTTAGGTAGCGCTCAAAGCGAGATAGTAAGCTGAATTCTCTTCTGTTATTCCTGGATCAAGAATAGGTAGCACAGGTCAGCAAGCAGAGCTAGATCAAAAAGGTATCTAGAAAGTCTATCCTAACCCACCACCCTGATTTCTTGTTTTGGTTCTTTATACTCGAATAGTTGACCAGGGGGAGTAGGATAGTCTCGATCATGTGAGAGAATTGGGTATGGAAAACTGACTCACATACGAAAGATTCATGCTAAAAGCAAGCTTACTTTGACTGGATTCTGTCTACTAGCAGCTATTGGAATGGGAGACTGGCCTGGCAAAGTATCCAATCTGTTACCTGACAGGCAGCTTCTTGATTGTTTCCTGTCTGATTCCCGCATAGACCGGCTCCGGAACCTGTAACTCTATCTTATCGGAAACTGCACAGGATAAGCAATGGGATCTATTGCAAGCTAGGCCCGGCTACCTTTTGCAATTGGAAAAGTTATATGTCGAAGCTAGGTTCAGGGAGCTGGTCCCGGAGCAAGAAAAAAGCCATGCCTCAACTACGTGGTTGCCTGCCATTTCCCTAGTTTGAGCTGCCCGCCCTATCGGATAAGAACAACCAGGGTCGAAGACTTTGATTACAAGGTCCGATATCGCATCCGCCTTGGGGAAGTCCCCTTTTCACCGACAGAACAAGACAAAAACAGGCTTGCAGGTATAGCTTGGATTCGGATTATAAGATGGATAGACATAGACACAGGCCTTACTTCTTACTCTTACCCAGGCCGGGGAAAAGATGCTCTATCTTTCCCGATCGACATTGTAAGAAAACTAGCACTTTAATCTGAAAGTGGTGAGGCATCAAAGGCAAAGGCCCAACCAACAAAGGCATTAGTATCAGATTCAAGGTTTTCAGCCGGATCGAGCTGCATTCTATTCTGGTTGGGAAAGCGGCGAAAGTTCCATTCATCCGGGATTACAATCTCCATCAGCCAATGCAGAAGGTAAGCAAGACGGGAATGTAGGTGACAATAAGATGGATGTGTCTGGCACCAACCCACTGGTTGAGAGGTTTCTCCCCTTTTTTACTCTATCCTTTTTACCGGCCAATGAAAGAAATTTATAATAGAATGATAGGCTTTAGCTTATCACCCTCACTCTATTCTCACCTAAATGTCAACGATGGTTTCCAAGTCTCCTTAACGAAACAGCTAAGGGAAAAAGAAGAATTGCATGTGTTAAGCAAAGCACGCACAATTGAACAAAAGAAGATCAAAGTCCTCAATAGTCAGATAGGATCGTAGGCGTACGGTGACCGGCTTCGCGAGACCATTTCGGCCTACACAGGGCTAAGCTCTATTGGGCGTAGCTTATTCGATCCAAGCAAACTACTCGAAAAAACGAGAAGAAAGATCGACTCTTTTATCTAAGCAATTTCTTTCTTTAACTTTAAACAGACAGACGGATACGTAGTGGAATAAGGTGCTGCCACTATAGGTTCGAGTAAGCTGACTGGTCTAACCTCAGATTATAGGTCAATAAGTGAGACAGAGGTTACTGGGGAAAGGCGAGAAAGTCAGTCCATCAAAATCAGTCCATTTACTTCGTAACCTTTACTTGGAATACTAAACCCGCGCCTTACCTAGGGCTGCAAGTAAGGACTTCACATCCGGATTGGACGCAAACAAGCGCACCAGCTATTTATATAAATTCCCCAAAATGATCATAGGCCGGTCAGTTCAAAGCTCTAGATAAAAACCTCCATATCTTACCACCGCTTTACTCTTTGAGTTGATAGCCAAAGAGATATTCTAAATAAATAATTAAGGGAGGGGGACCCACAACGAAGGAAGGGGGATACTACTAATGCTTGCTTCAATCGCTTTCTTTATCTTGTGGTCGACTGCAATTGAAAGATTCGTTCCTGTTTTAGGATTGGGGCGGTGTCCGCCCACTAATGTAAAGATTGGTCGGGGGAGAGACAAAAGAGAATTTCTTTTTGATTGAGTTCCAGGCTTAAGAGCCGAATTAGCCATTGGGATTGGTGTACAGACAAGACTGATTGAGATTTGTAATTAGCTGCAATAAAAGAATACGCTCTTTCGACAGAGAAGTGAACGACTCCGATCTGCAGATAAGAATAAGGATAACCTTGTTGAAAGGAGTCTTCTTAGCTTGAAAGAGGCCTTGAAGGAGTGAAAGAGAGAAGATGGAGTAGCCGGGTGAATATCCTTTGCTATTGAATTTGAAGAAGCTGTGGCTTTATCTTTCAATAAGATCTTGGACTGGGATACTAAGCAAGAGAGCCAAAGGGGCGAAACGAGATATAGATGACTGGATCAGTCTGGCTACAAGACCTTGAAAAGGGAATAAGCCCTGGGACTTCTTTTTTAGTTAGAGCTTTCAATTTATTGGTCAGTCATAGCTGCAGCTATAGCCGATAGACTAGGTCTATAGGGCATGCCCTTGAGATGTAGAAGGACTGGTCTTTTCCTATTTTCGGAAAAGGTAGAAGGCGCTGCCCTATACGTGCCTGCTCGCTTGAGCGACTCTCAGTCATTGTAAATAGATAGAAAGAGCACGAAAGTCTACTGTCTTACTGGATCTGCTCAATGGAAATGGAATTGAAATCCTCTTAGTCCGATTCCTTACGAAGAAAGTCTGACTCTATCTGCTCAATAGCGAAGGGATTGGGGCAAAAAGTTCCTTATAAAAGGGATATGCCTTTGGAATTGCAATTGGATGCTTCCTCCCTCACATCTGATTCTATAGCAAGGCTTATTCACGCGGAAACGATAGATGATTTTATGCCATCCTCATTCCCATCCTTGCCAGCTTTCCCTTCCCTTAGTGGATTCTAAACCTTGCGTCTTGCTACTGGTTCTGTAGCACTAAGATTCGCAGGGGATTCAATAGCAATAGCAGCTCCTTCTGTGCATCTTCCTTATTTAGCTGCGGGAACGAGTGCTGTGCTTGCCCCGACCGATACCACCATTCATTACCGTGAACCAGCCCCTCCTATAGGCAGGTCTTTCTTCTTTAAAGCCTGGAGCTGGTGTATGAGTTTATTATATCGTAAGTAAGGAAGTTTATATTGTCAGTTTCCTTGTTCACAAGACTCTTAAGCTTATCTGCTACATCAGAGTGAAAGAGAAGACTGCTTTCAAGGCTTGTTGAAAAGAAAAGACCTAGGACCTTCACCACATTCACAGGTGGAAAAGAGACCGTCCCTTACTCATAAGCACGAAAAGATCTAACTTACCCTATCCAAAGACCTTTTTATGAAAGATTGATCCTGTCGCTTTCGTGTCTATCTATTCAACTGTATGGATCCCCAGCTTTCCAACTGCCTTCTTTTCAGAAGGACTCTAACTGGCGAATGAAACTCCAACTCAATCTCCTGGAAAGAGAAGAGGACAGGCTGGAAGTGGGACTGGGACTAGATCCCCAAGCCCAAGGAACTAGTATTCCGGAATGAAAAGTACGCTTTCTCGTTCCACTTCTTTCTGAACTCAGACAAGATTTCACTCGAGTTCAAGCTTTCGTCACTTAGTCAGAAGGGATCACCTGGGCATGTCAAAGAACCGGCGCTACCAGACCTTGGTCGTCTCCGCTGGGCGGGGCTCACCGCAAACCTACTTCCTCTTGGATCCTTTCCCACTGCCCTTTTCTTTCCAATTTCTACTCCAGTGGCCTGGTTCTTTTCTATGTAATTCTTTGAGTCGTTTTGTGTCTACCGCCTTCTTTCGGTTGGTGGATCTGGATCCGGAACTTGGATATAAGACGTAGCAAACTAAGGTTTAGCTGGGTGTTCTCTTCCGTTACTAATTCGTGGAACTATTACATCTATCAATTAGGGGAAGCCGGCTTCGTCTACTTATCTATGTATGGTGATTCACCTACCATTCCTCCATAAGCGTGTGTCAGAATTAACAAAAAAAACTGAGAGAAAACGTATTATGTTCATTTCATTGTTCCTGAAACTGAGAAGAAACCAGAATTTAGGAAACAACCAACTTATCATACCAAGAGAAGCCAGGTATCAGATCCCTGTAGTTCGAGCCCCTTTTGTTAACCCAGTTCCTGTACGTGTACGTGGAATGAATTCCAGTCAGTCAAAGTTCTTCTGGCCTTCCTTCATGTCGTAGCCTTAGCTTATCGACGGGTCTTGCAATACATACAATACAGCATTTTCTTTGACTCATGCCTTGGAGAAGAACGTTCTTTGTTTGAGTTTGAAGTCGTTACCTTGCGGGAGCCACCTGGGCGAGACCCTTCTCTCCTTTTTTATTTCCATCCATATATATGGTATGTTGAATCACTTGTGAAGTCGACTTTACTTGACCGTTTCACCCTAGACTCGTGTCGTGTAGCAAGACTAACAAGTGGTCGAGTGAATTTATGAACGAACGAGCAACTATTATAAAAAAAGCAATACCTTTCTTATTTTTTTATTCTTCCTTGGCCGTGTGGAACATGGATTAGCATTATGTAATTCCTACAAGTGATCACCCATCCAGGATTTGAAGAAGAAGCGCCATATGAGGACTTCGAGATCAAATATAAGATGTTTCTTTCCATTCCTCGTGAGCCACTTATTTCTCCGAAACAAGAGAGAAAAGTGATTTTCCTCCTTTTTCCCAATAAGTCGACGGCGTTACACCATTTTGATACTTCGAATAAACTAGAGTACAAATAGGATACACCGGTGCTAAAACCTTTTCTAAAGATATCTTCCAAACTCTTGGGGTCGTTGCTCCTGATTTTGTTCCCCCGGTTTGAAACCAGTTGGTTGCGTAGTTTTAGAATTCTGCTGATCCCAAGTACTCCATCTCCATCATTGCATATGGGAATATAAAAAGTAAAGAGGAAAAGGCATGACCAGAAAAATTGTGTGAAATAAGTGAATTTATCCAGTTGAGGCATGATTGATTGAGAAACAATGATTCCCTCCGGACAGAAAGAGAGTCCGGAGTCTTGAAGAATTCATTCGATTGACTTGTGGTTGGTTGTTGACCAACAGAAAGGATGCATGGGACTAGCGGGCATTGAACCCAACGGAGTTACTTTCAAATCTTTCCGAGAAAACAACGTTCGAATTGCATGTGTTGTGTTAAGCATATTCTAAAATAGATCTCAAGCTTGGACAGTTGGGCAAGCCGAACCCTGTACAGTAGAAGTTTCAGCTATTATTGATCCAGTTGCCACCTCTTCACCATGTTTGGATGACACCGGTTCTTTCGAAGCAGATAAGGGCATTGATGGATCGTCTCACTTGCCTGCGAACATAGCGAAAAACTATTCCAATTGAGCTGACGGTAAAGTCAGCTACGTGAAATAAAGCTTGAGCCCTACCTAAACAAATTCCCTTGCGCCTAGGTCTGGGATCGAGCCCTTCTATGGCAAATTAGGTATTAAGTCATAGATGCGCCTTTCGACTGGCATTCAGTCCTCCAACACCAACTGCTGAAATAGCAGCGCTTATACCCCCAACTGATTCAATGTCACTTGGGATCGGATCCTTCCTAAATTCATTTCCCCTCCGAAATCGATGATTCTTGGCTACTTGATTAGGCATTTCCATCTCTCAAACTAGAAAGAAAGCGCTTTAGCTTAGGGCTGATCTTCAAAGCTAAGTTCAAAGCTCCTGACTTTTCTTTTTATACCGCAAGTGACGAACTATAGCCATTCGCGGTCACCGCTGTCCTACTTGACTTTTTTATTAAACCTCACCCGGAAAGCGAACCCAAGGCAAATCTCGCCCCATCAAGCATTTTCACTCGAGCGCTGACCAAGAGACAAGACTCACCAGACTCCATTGCTCCTAAGGCTTCTAGAGAGTCTGACTAATGGCATACTTTTTCAGTCGAATGCTCCTGGGCAGAAGATGACATAGACTATGCCTTTTATTCAAAAGAGCCATCACAGCTTATGAAAGAGCAGCTTGGAAATGGCTAATTAGTTTAAGGTACTGACCAACTGAGACGGAGAGAGCCCTTTTTCAGTGTTGTCGGAATAGGACTGGTGGTTTAAAGGGCATTACATTAGGACTTTAGTAAAGAGAGTACGACTTTGGTTCCAGAGATAGCGATTCGGCTTAGTTCAAATAGAACTAAAGAGAACGGGAAAAACTTATCCCAATCCTCGCTCTGGACCAAGGTGCGTAGCCTTTTAACTCTTTTTTCTCTTTCTCTCTTTTCTGGCTTAGCCTACCCAGGGAAAAGGCTCCTTCTTATTGATAGCACCGGTGAGAAAGACCCCTAATGGGCAAACTTAACGAATATCCCAGGAATGAGGAATGAAATAACTTCTGCTATCTACTCACTCTTGCCACTGAGAGGGGATGAGTGAATACCTGGAAGAGAAAGTTATCTTATTCCCGGGATCAGGGCATCAACTGCTTAATTGAATTTATAAGTTCATACCCGATAGCAGTAGCCAATGTCGGAAGAGGAGCCGTTGGTGCTTTAGTTCCGCAGCTCTTGCCTGAGACGGAAAGTTGGCAAAGGCTTCAGACGCGGTCTCCGGTCTCCCTTTTTTGGGCACGCGCCAATCGGTCTTAAAGCCTCGATGTCCGCTAAAGAAGATAGAGATCGAGAGATGTGGCTTCATAATGATTTAGAAAGACAAGCAATAGCTGTTTTAAAAGGCAAAGGTTGACTTTAATTAGCAGGCTCAAGGTCAATTTATTTTTGAGTTCCCGGCCCAAGTCAAGGCGATGCAATACTCGGGCGATAAGGAAGAAGCAGTCCCAGGCCTTAGGTCCAGACCAGATCTGAGAACTTTCGAGATGTGAATCATAGCCTAGTCTAGTTTCGTACCCAACAGCTAAAAGTGATGTCATATTATACTTTCTAGAGAATCACCCATCAGCCTTCGGATCTGAGTTTGAATTGGCTAGGGGGCATGAGCGGTAGTCAGCTGTCCTCGTTCTCCTCTTTCCTTCCGATGAAGGGATCTTGCTCGCTTTTCTCTATCTAAAGGGCTAGTCCTGGTTCTGTTAAGGGCCTAGTTCTGGACTTGCTCGACCAAGTCTTAAAGGTTGGAAGTAGATTGTGAATGCTGGAGTTGGCGCTCAATGGAGCTCTTTCTCGCCCTCTCTATAAGAGAGATGGGATCACCTAAGTCTCGTTATGGATTGATGGCTAAAGGAGCGTCTACCCTTCTTTCTATGCTCATTTGGTAGAAGAAGTCAGAATAGAAGAATTGAAGGGCTCGTTCTTCCTGGCTTCCAGGCTCCTGCCTTTCCACGAGCAAGTTGACTTAGTCTAGTCGACCAGCAGTAGAGGAAGGGAAGGCTTGACACTACGAATGGGGTAGTTTACTAAGTCAAGAGGTGACTAGCGCTGTTAGCAAGTGAATCAGAAGCAGTAGCAATAGGACCAAGGCCTGGCTGGGACAGAGGGTACTTTCGAAGGCCTTTTAAGAACCTACCCTTGATCTACTGGATATGAATGCTAATCATTGATCCGAAAGTGCCACAGTCCCCTCTCTGCTGCCTATTACCTATTCTCTTCCTTGCGTGGTATATCTTTACTAGGGTAATCAAGGCAAAAAATGGCTTTGGACAATTCATCCTTTATCCCACATTCCATTCGCAGCTGCTATTCCGACATCTGATTATAGCACCAGCTCTTCGTCTTCATAGAATAGAATAAGGCATTAGACATGGGCAAGAGCCCTTCTAGCAGCAATCCTTGATTGAAGTGAAGGAAGAAAGCCAAAAGCTCTAGTCCCATCTCTTTCTGTTATGGAATTGGATAGTTACTCATATGAAATAGCAGGGGATTCGATAACAGCCTAAGACAACAGGGTTTACGTACAGGCCCCGTATGGATGTAACTTCCATTCCGCTAGTCTGCCCCGTAGTTCAAGCGTGAAAAAAGAAGTGCCACTAACCCGATTTCGAGCATCAACACCGGATTCAATAGCAATAGCAAGGGATTCTAGCAGCCTATTCTTTCACTTTCAAAGGCAAAGCTCGCATATTAGGAGTGGAATTCCCTAGTGATAAACTTTCCTAGAGAAGAAAGAGTGCTGATGATAGACATTGCATAAGTACATACCATCCGGAATCACGAAAGCATAGTGAGAGCAAACTCCATTTAAGGAAGCAAGACCTATTATGCAACTCTAAAGGTAGCTCCTCTCGGGCGAGGGACTGATTTCCTTGCTTTGCTTGCATCCGAACTAAAGGCAATGAATATTGGATTCGGAAGGTCTTCCACGTCTCTATGTCATCCGGTGATCCATATGCATAGTACAAGCGCTTATCTGTGGCAATCCACGAGTGAAGCCGATTAAAGACCATGGGATAAAGGCTCTAAGTCCTTTTATCTCGCTAGATGGGGCATTAACGGTCTAAGCACTTTCCCTCTTCTAAGGTTGAGGCTTGCCCCTCTTCTCTAAGCCCGGAAATGGCGTATCGTATGCCTTTCTCTTAGACTAATAGCTCTTATTCCGACAAAGGCAAAGCCCTCTTATTTCAGTCAACTCTGTCCCCTCTTTAAGGCAAGGCAGATCTTTGGACAAAGACTTAAAGTTCTGGAAAGGAAGAGGTCCAGGGTACGAATCCTTAATAGAACCGATCTCATGATCACGTCCAGCCTTCTTCTCTTATCTAATTGTTGCTCCTTCCCCCGTCTACTATTCGTGGAGCTGATCCGTCTCAATCAAACTATCTAAATGAATTAGGAAATTCTTTTGAAACCAATTCACAAAAAGTGGGATAAGATGGCCTGCGTCCTAATACAAAATAGTAGAGGTTTCCTAGGTTCGACACAAGCAAATCTAAAAGACGTATAGGAATGTCCATCAATAAACCTTATACGCTTGCTTTACGCGAGCAATGAGGATGCGCGTTACTAAGGCTTTAGGCTTGAGCTCTTGGAGTTGCGGGAGTCTGCTGTTTCCCATGCTTGTCTTTGTTAGCGATCGAACCATCTCGAAAGGTCACAACAGCAAACGAAGAATGAAGCCTTTTTAGACTAAAAGCCCTCTGAGAAAGAGGTATTGTCATCAAGCTAGTCTTTCACACCTATGAAGTTGTCTTGAATGAGTCCTCCTTTGGCCGGTTCAAGTGCTTTCCTTATTTTATTTGCAGGCGCAGGAAAATCTCAGTCGCATTCACCGGGCGCATACCTTATCTTAGGTCTCGAGCTTCAATCGGCTTCAAACCCGCTTTTCTCGCGTGGCCCTCCGGCAAAAAGAAAAGAAGCTTCAATCTGTCCAATTTCGCCCGAGAAGGAGTGCCGGTTTTGGATTCTTTTTTTGCTCGCGCTTCCTTCCTGCTCATGCATTCCTTCTGTCTGGGTATAGGGTTTGGGGAGAAGAAAGAATTGGGATTGGAAGGGAGTGCTCTTTATATCATTGATTAGTGCCACTATTTGGATCCTGTTTAACCCCAGTTTGAAACTAGATTTAGGAAATGGCGTATAATAAGGTAACACCTCTTTCGTTCAGTGACTATTGTGATCCATACTTTATGGTGGTGACTTCTTCTTCCCTTTCTTGCACTGGTTCGGCGGAGATTAGCCCATCTGGAACATTTTTCATAACAATGTTAGGATCTAAAGACGGTTTCTGAACATATTGCTTTGGCTGTTTTAGCCTCCTTTCGGAAGAGAAAAAGATCTTTTTCCTGCTTCGACAAGGCTCCTCACGGGTATTTGGCCCGTAGGCAGGAAAGAAGAAGAGACTTTCCAACACAATAAGTCACAATAAAGAGAATCCGCGAGACTGCGACACTAGGGAAAGAGGGATAGCTGGGAAAAGAGGCGGAAGTTTCAGAAGAAGAATTCGGAGTAGCGCATATAGTGGCTTGCTGTGTAGCTCCGCTAGACGACCGATCACCCCTTGCCCCAACCCCTCTTGAGAGGGTGTGTTGCTTCCCTTCCTCTTTTGAGGACGAGATGCCTTTGAAGTCATCCTAGAATAGCGAATCACTACCGTACCCCGACTCGTAACCACAGAAGCTACGGTTGTCAAATGTCTTTCCGTCATACCTAAAAATAGAGTCAATCTTTCCAGCCCTAGAAAAGAGGGAGTGGTCTATTTGCTTTGCTTTTAGAATTCTAGAAAGCTAGCGCCTTCCATTCCAAGGGGGCCGGCCGTAAGATAGGCTAGGCGGAGTACTCGCTCTGAAGCAGGTTTTCTTCGACTGGATTAGTGTTATTTGATTTTCCATTCAGCTCATACATATGTCGATTCTTATTAATGGTTCTCCTGCGGGCTATTTCACCTGTTCGCGAGGAGTTCGACAAGGAGACCCTTTCTCTCCGTTGTTATTTTGTGTTGCAGGGGAAGTGCTGGGCCGATATATTGACCTTTAAGCTCGGCGGGTTCTTTGCAGGCTTTTGTATCGGTCCGGGGTTTGCCTTTCCCGTCCTACTACTTATTGTATGCGGATGACATTCTGCTTTTCTGCGCGGCATCTATCTCTAATGCCAAGGAGATTCTTAAGATCTTAAAAGACTATGCTGCAATTTAAGGCCAGTTCCATAATCCTGACAAGTCGAAGGTCTTCTTTGGCTCTCGACTCTCTCATTGGAATCTCATTCATCGTATATAATGGATCTTGGTTATCCAAACCAAATTCCCTATCTACCACAACATCTCTCACATCAGCGTCATCACCTCTTGGTTGAGCGCTTTCTACTACTTCTTAAGTTCTCTATAACTTCCATTCTATTTCACACATGAGAGTTTATCCAATTAGATTATGATATGCCCGTACCCGCGTGGTGAAGATGCTTCGACTAAGTGCTCCAAGCTCTGCCCCGCCATAGCTCTTTCGGGAAAAGTGACTTGCGAGGTTGCCGAGGGATCAAGGTGACGCAACGTTGAGAAATATGCCCCGAATTCGTACTTTGAAAGGGCCTGTATTCTATTTAAGAGAGACTACCTGCTATATATCCATTGGTGGCACCTTCACCTTCTTGAGGTCTCTCACATCATCGGACCACTGCTTTGGCATCCCCATCTGAGTGTTCAGATTCGTCCACTGGGATGGCCTTGTCATCATCATCTTTCACTGGAGAGATGGACCGCGGAGCATCTTCTCGACCTGGAGGAATATCCCGGATTGGAGCATAAGATGGAGATGCGGCAGACGCCCACAGATCGCTTCCTATATTAGACTTCCATTGCAAGTCAGAATGAGTCGTCTTTCTCGATTCCTGCTTTCATTTGCCTGGATCGTCTTTCTCCGCCGGCATGGGCACATACGGATCGCCGCTACCTTCAAATTGCTTACTCTATCGCGGGTGAGGTACTATCTATCGAAAAAAGCGAATTGCTGCTTTCTGTCAGCTTGCCTTCTTTGTTGTCAAGTTGCAGCATAGCCCCCTTTTTCTCCGTATAGGCAACTCCGATTCTATTGATTTCCATATCTTATGGTTGAGTGGGCGTTCTAATCAAACCCACGGCCTACATAGACAAGCCCTGCACCTGGACCTTTCCTTCTCCTTTATAGTCTATACCAGCGATAAGGCAGGAGCAGTTCTCGTTCTGTTTTCACGAATCCTGTAACCGAATCAGCAGCTTTCGGGAGTAGGCAGCGTTGGAGTAAGGGCATTAGCCACCATACCATGTCGTCGAAAGATAAGCCAGTCCATGCTAGAACTATGCTTATCAGGGCTTGGAAGACCCTTCGCCAAAGGGCGTTGCTACTTTTACTTTTTGTGTGACTACTGATAGTGATGACCTACTTCACTCCCCGCTACCGAAGACTGCTGAGACTAATGGGTCGAAGCAAGGGCGGTGAGGCATGGCCAGAGAGGTGGCGAAGTTCTGGTATGAGGATGTGGTGATTCGATTCCGAGTTCCCCTATTTGGATCAGCATTCCCATAACGATAAGCCGCCCTCTTTCTCATTGGAGTCGGAAGAGATAGGGCATCAACAAACACATCTTTAGAATCTTATACATAATCGAATGAGCTAAAGCAAAAGCTGAGTCTAGAATAGGGGATGGTGGAAAGGTTACTCTTTCGCAATTCAGAAAGCTGTTCTAAGCCCCTTCCACCACCGGATCAAGGGACTACTTGCCCGAGGAGTCTAGCTTAACCCAGCCCAACTACTCCTCAGTGCCTTCGAAAGCTCTATCTAAGCAGCTTTTTCAATATAGCCAGTGTGCCGTGCATGTGTATCAGCCACAGAAGAGACTTCCGGAGAAAGGTCTTTGCTCTAACCCCGGGGAAGACCTTTCTCCCAGTGAAGCTGTTGAGCAATAGGCGAATTCCTTACTATAAGAAGAAAGACTTCGCCTTCAAGCGCGGATCTAACGGCAAGGGAATCAGCTGTTTAGTAAGAGTGAATATAACTTTCCCGGGATAGAACTCTCAGGATGAATGGAAACTTCATCTGCCCTATCTATTTACTTAGATGACAATCGTATAGAGCGTGATACCTGCCCTCAGCTGAAAGAGCTTAGGAGTGAAGTTGTCCCTGAGGAAAAGGAAAAGAAAGAAGTCTTCTCCCCGTCATCTTTATCCAGCCAGCTACTTCGACGAGGCTTCCCTTATAAGTCCCATTGCAGCTTCTCTCAATGGCATCCGACACGAGAAGAAATCATACGATATCATTAGTCGGAGTCAAAGCATCAATCCGAATTCCTAATAAATAGTAGGAAGAGCATCTAGCTGACTTGTTCTTCTTATTCGTCATTCTAAAGCAAGGAATGAAGTAGCCCGTATAGCAAGAAGGAAGGGTATAGGAAATGCAATGAACTTCATCGTAATAGATAGATCATAATTTAATGCGTCGAACTCGTCTATTTAGAGTGACCCCTCTATGCCTACTCTACTAATGACGGCATCTAATTAATAATATCGTCATAAGTAAATAGTAGGCACGATGCCAATTCCACTCCATTATGAGCTTTCCTAATTCTCCTAGTTGTGCCTAATGATCCGAGGAATGATAATGACGGCTACGAAGTAAGCCGAAGAAGAGCTAGCTACTGTCATACTAAAATAAAGGCAGTCGCAGCTAGATCCAGGTTAATCTAACTCATGTGCTATTAACTCAATTATGAAATCATAGGTAGCTACTTCCTTCCAACTTAAGGCATCTGACGCTCAATTCTTATTGTTGTTGTCAAGTCTTGGACTCTGTTAAAGTGACATCAGGAATCTGTAAAGTGTTCCATCAACTCCCTGCTGCTTTTCAATTCCGGATTTAATCAGTGCCAGAGGAATTCGGATTAAAGAAAGTCTCGTAGGAAAGGGAGCCAATGATAGATTGAAATTGCGTAATTAATAGAAAGAAAGATTGTCTCAATATCAAGGCAAGTCTAATGCGAGTAATTGCATCAATCCCATCCATGGAATTTCCGGAAGAGTCACTCGTCAGAGCAGAGGAAGGGAATTCGGAACTCAATCACCAAGTTAACCTTCCCATTGTCTATGCCAGCAACAAAGGAAGAGGTGAGCTACCAACTCGTCACCTCCCCTCTCGTTCCACTTCTGTCTGTAACTGAGTCTAATGTCTCGGTAGCTGTCACCAGCAGTGGAGCTTTTCTTCCTTGTTTTGTGCGAGTTAAGAGGTAAAGTCAGTGTGAGCAATGTCGGTTATTCTTTTTTCCTTGGACCGGTAGGGAAGTAATCGAGGTGTAACTTCCTCAATCGTTTAAGTGAGTAAGGCAGTCAGCCTATTCCTCTTTCTTTTTCCGTGGTACTTTTTCTTCTGTAGTAGGGCCTTTCCCTTGCTCGATGGGAAGAATAGCGTAATAAAGGAAGAGCCTACTTTCGTACTCAAGCCTTCTGATACTGAATCCTAGATTATTCAATCTGATGGTCTTGCTGCAGCTCTGTTCTCCGCTGTTGAAGGTTTCGCTTAGTGCTTGGGCTAAGGAATAAGCCCTGCGCTTAGCTCGACTCGATCAGCAGTGGATTAGGTGGAGAAGATAGCAGTGAGCGACTCCGCTCTTGTTGAAGAAGCTGGTCTTTCATCCCAGTGCTATCAATGAGTCAATGTGGCTCCAGGATAGAGAAAAGATAGGCTCTTCCTTCTGTTGTCACAAGTCTTGTTGACTCAGCCAGGAGTGGATGATGATTCGACGTTCTCTAGAGTCAGTATCCGTAGCGGGGACAGGTAGCATGCTTAGAGGAAGAAGCGATGCCATTGAATCTCTTGTAAGCGCAGCTCTTGTTTTTCCTGGGCTATTGAATCAACTGAGAACGGAATAACAGCTGTTAGAGTGAGCGCTGCTAGTCTTAGCAAGTCTGGGACTTAAGGAAGAGAATAGGCAGCTAGACTTTGCCTGCTCCCTTCCATTAGAAATCCTTCGTTTCAACCAACGAGTCCATTAAATGGTATTTCGACAATAAATAAAGCGTATTCAATACTTCGGATGATAGTCTCATCCTATTTGCTCAAAAGCTAAGAATCCATATCACTTTCTACTAGGGTTGGCATTCCAATCGCGGGAAGGAACAACAAAGCCAGCTCTTCTTTCCGCTCGATGGGCAGGCTTACGGAAAGACCAGATGCAGAATAGCGGATATTGATTAAAAAACTCCTCAATCGCCTTCGAACTCGCTGAGAGACTGGGAAGCGTGACTATTCTGGAGTAAGAGGTATCGAGAGTAGCCAGAGGCTTCTAACATAGAAGAATGAATGTGATATGAGACAAAGCCCGCTAGAGGAAAGAAGAAGGGGCAGGCATTCAGATTACAAGGTTGACCTCTCGAGCTGGGACATCATCCACAGCTAGATCATCCTTTAGGAAGTCTATCGAAAGAGAAAGAGGACGAGGTCCTATTCCCAGGAATTTACTCTTTGATTAGAGACCGTTCACTCACTTCGCTCCCTCTAAATTCCCCGTTTGTCTTCCTTCTTGTTTTACTCGCTAAGACCCCCTCCCCTATGTTGATCGAGTGGAGTGACGGAAGATAGTATGGGCTCATGGACGAAAGGAGTTTGATTTCGCCTAAAGATCAAAGTCAGAATCTATGAGTGACAGCTCGAAGAAAGGGCCCCTAGTCTGGAAAGTGAATCAAACCGGATGGTCCTACCTTAGAAGCAAGGAGAGGGACCAGAGAGAAGCGGTTCTCAGTTGTAGAACTTTAGACTATGGGAGCAGCAAGGCGAGTCACAGTGACGTCTTATACAGCCGAACTCACACACCTTAGTCTTTTTTCCACCATCCTCTGCCGTAGCAGAAGCAGCAGCGGTCGGAGACCTAAGAAATGGGGTAACCCTACCAGTTCAAAAGCGAGTTTTTGCTTAGTGACATCGGGGTCCTGGTTCTATGAAAAAGCTTACTTAATTGTAATTTCATACAGGCAGAATTACTTGAAATTCGATTCCTGATCATACTGAAAAACGATTCCTTAGCACAAGCACTAAGTAACTTGTCAGTCGAGCATCTCCTCTCCGTCCCTCTGCTTTCAGTCAATTACCTGATCGTGCTGTCGTCTGCTTCAATCAGAGAATAGAATGGAATTCAATCTTGAAAAGGGCGCTCAGATTTACTTGGTTGTAAGAGAAGAGAGAGGATGGGAATTGCTGATTCTATTCTAAGGCATTTCTTTCTGTGTGGGACGATGCCGCAAGCAGAGCTGGAAACGAGGTAAGACTTTCTAGAGATAGCCTTCCAGACTCAATCTTTTGACGGGATCTTCTTTAGCTGAACCTGAGTTCGATTAAAGCTGGCCTGCGCCTAAGAAAAAGCCGTTTTTTGACCTCTCCCGTTGTTCGAGCTACTTCGTAACCTCTCCTTCAAGGATAGAAGCTAGAAGCAGATAGCAGCCATAGGGATAGGTATTCAATCGCTTGCTTTAAAAGGTATGAGATTGCTCGCAGAGGACTAAGGTCGACAGATAGGGATAGGCCAGCAAATGCAATGAGAAAGTCTTCTTCTTTTCTTGCTCGTAAGCGCTTCCCTTTTCTTGCGGATGAATTTCTCGAATACATATGGATTTTCTGTAAGTGAACGGCTACAAGACCATAGAGTAGGCAGAGGATGGAAAGCAAGCGGGAATTGAATTTCTTCCTGTGAGCGATGGAATTGATTACTAAGCTTTGGAGCGAACACAAGAGCAAGAAAGGTTTCGGTTTGTGAAGTCTGAGCATTGTAATTCCTGGAGTTGTTGTTACTCCTATACCTGTTTGAGGTGTTAGAGGACTTGTCTTGGAAGACGCCTGATTGGATTCCATCCTCTATTCTCTACCCGATCTCTATGAGAGCTTTGAAGTCGGGTAGGTATTGGGCATACATATGCTTTTGATACTCTGGCAAGAGGTTTTTCACTAGAGAAGGGAAAGCCCACCTCGGAATTTGACCATGAGTTCACAGCTTAGGATCAGAAGGAACCCATCCCGTCTTTCATTAAAGCAATGGTCTACGACTCCGCTGCTTGCTTAGGATAGGATAGGAGAGCTCCTTTGTTCTTTTTGTTCTACCGTTAAGAGAAGGATCACAAGCCCTAGTCCCAAGCTAAACAGCATATTTCTTCATCTGCACCGGAAAGGGATTCATGAGCAAGAGCTTCTTTTTATTTTAAGCTTCTTCAACAAAAGCAATTCTCTCTCCTTCCGTACCTGTTCAGCCGTGAACCACTTGGCTTCTGTGGCGAGAACATTTCCCACCCTACTCTGTAGAGAGAGCTTTTTCCCTCTTCTTCGGGCTCTCTTTAGTTTGGCCGGTCTTCGGTTAACACCGGCTGTCGATCAGGAATGAGGTCGTCGATCTCCAACTCAACCTCAGGTTCAGCCGCCTCATCCAAGATGGAGGGCTCTTTCAATCTCAGCTGATCAACATTGAGGGGTGGCGGGCAGTTCTAGTTTGAACGCATTCTCCCCGACCTTCTCTTGCAGAGTGAATGGTCCCGCAATGGTTTAAGCTTGCGGTTGGTACCCTTCCTTAGGCAACTTTAACCACAGTAGATCTCCCACCTGGAACTTATGATCGGTTCCGTCTCGGTCGTGCCTTTGCTTCTGTTGCCTCTGCGTTTTATCCTGAGTATCAGCAACCTGCCCATGGTACCGCCGTTCTCCAGGAAACTAACGGCTCGCAGCTGTTCAGCCGCTTCTCTAGGAGATAGGAGATGTACCGCTGACTGGGTTCAGGACACAACCATCGTCCGAACCGTCAGCTACCAAGTCCCATGGGGGCCTTTGGTTGGAACCCATAACAAACTTAAAAAGCACTTCTGCCGGTCGACAAATGCGTGCTCCGGTTGTAGCAGTGTTGAATGAACGGCAGGTTTGGAACCAGACCGGGTAACTTTAAAGGTGGTCCCGATGTTCGATTCTCAAGAACCGACGGTTCTATTGGTGACCCATTTAAAACAAAATAAGCTGGCCGCTTTGACTTTGATTAGCCAATCGAGTGCGGGGGGTGCAGTGCTCCTCTTCATTTGTTCCCGTTAACGACCACAAAGCCCTTAACTGCTCCTCCTCGCTACTTGCCCTTTTTTACTACAAAGGTTTGACTAGCGCCCGGCAAAGGAATGATTTTTTCCCAAAGCCGACTTCCTTTATCGAGCGGCTGTCTCTGTTGACGATAAAAGCGATGGTCCGGGCTGGGCTGTTTGAAATAAGCGGTCATTTTGGTCAGTCTCAATACCACGTGAAGCGCGTGATCACCCAGATTCCTAATGCCTTATATATCTTAATTAGTTATAATAACTTATCGACGTCAGCCCTTCTATTTTCCTATCTTCACCCTTCCTACTCCAGCTAATGGAAAAATGCCTTTGAATGGTCGTAATCGTCGACAACCCAACCGACGTCCACCATAGGCTCGGCGAGCTGTCCTCCTAGATTTCCCGATGGTAATGCCAGGGCCTTTTCAGTACTGACGACTCTTGATGCCAAGAAGGAGACCGACTAGACGAGACAGACCATTGTTCATAGGTTGGTTATAAGCCCGGAGATCGAATCAGATTCATCCCCTTTGAGAGGGATTCTCGTGTCAACCATAGGAAGAAGAACTCGGTTACTCATCTTGGATCGGATTGGATCAATAGCTTTGTGCTGATCTACGAACGACCCTTCTTATTTGATTTCTACTTCTTCAAGTCTCCATCATCCCGATCTCTCTTTCCGGGGTTGCCTGTCCAAAGAAAACAGAACCTCTTCTAGTTCAAGGTCGGAATCCTCAAACCAATCAAAATATGATTTATAGTTCACTATTCTTATGATAAGCAGTTATGTCTCATTCATGTGATGAGAAATATGAGAATGAAAATTAGAAAATGGAACATCTACGGCAGATTCTGTGCCCCAAATCATTTATACTTATGAAACTAAGCGGGCGGACCCCTCTCCAATGGAACAAAGGGGATCCGTAGGGCGGACTCACTCACATACTGGATAGGTGGCTCGGAATTCTAGTGCTAGTTCCGTTCCCTCGGGGAAGGAAAGCAAGGAACTCTGATTGCCCATTAGTAAGGGTAGGCGGGATAAAGGCAGGTGCGTTTAATATTTATGATATCGGAGTAGCAGCTGTTAGGAGTTAGCGCGAAGGAGCTCTTTCGCGGTTCTATCTCTTTTCCCTTATTCAAGGGTAATTTCTAGAGGGGCGAAGACAACTTCCAAATTCTCCGAGAAAGGCAACTAGTGCGCTCTTTGAAGGAAGAATGCGCAGTTAGGACAAAAAGGCTCTTTTTTGGGCAAATGGACAGTTAATCCATTAGTTATGTGAAAGAAGGGCTTGTTTGCGACGTGAAATGGCATAGGTTTCTCTCAGATGCGGGATTACCGGTCTTTACTGTATTGCTAAGAGTTAGCACAGGATTGGCAGGCGAGACATCTATTGAATTAACGGCAAGGATATGATTTTATTAAAAAAGCTGTCCAATTGGCTAAGGGACATAGCTAAGGAAAAGCTCTGATCCAACTCATCGAAGATGCCCAGAAGGAACTGCAAGAGATGAGACAGTTGCTTTCACTAAAGGACCGAAGTAGCCATAATAGGATGAATAAAGACTTGCCTTTGAAAGCCTGCCAGAAAGCTTTCCTTTCGTCCGCTCCGGTCTCTGCGTGTTACAGGTCCATGGTTAACTAGACCTCTCTCTTATATACGTTAGGACCAAACTCAACTGATTCAACTCAAGCAATCACGGCTTCTTCAACGGGTGAGGAAGTCGAACTCTCTTTCTTCATTCAATATCTGTCTAGCCTGCTAACGACGCCCTTTCTTATGCTATTTACCCTTCATTACTTCCCCAGCTTTGAGTGAAGTTCCTTGCTTTCAGTCTATTGGGCCTAGAGGACTGGGAATTGGCAATAACAAGAATAGGTCCTTTAGTGATAAGCTCAATCCCAACTGTCGAATCGAAAGCCTAAACCGTCTAAGGTATGAAGTTACTTTCCAAAGGTCAATTCCTATAAATAGTAGTTTCTCCGTCTACAATATGCTCGAACCTTTACTTTTAAAATCTTCCACACCGAAAAAGCCCGTTCATCTCTTCTTTCTCGGAAAGATGGAATTGGAATCCATTTGGTAGAGTCTGCCGTGGGAAAGCCTTAGCGACCCGAATAGAAAATAGCGATCGCCCAGTTAAACGTATAGTTCCACCTCTGGTAACATGGTTGGATTGCTAACTTCTTCTTTTCATTAGGGACGGGTCTTTTCTTCCTCTTCCCTCGGCTGAGGGGTAGGGCATACAGGGGGCTCGATCGAAGAGAGACAGTGGTGACTCGCCAAGAAAGATTTTAGAAGTGCTACCTGGCTACAGTCGGTTGATGTTATAAAGTCCTCCATTATGGAATGGTTCTCAGCAGCACGTGAATCTCCTAACTCGCTTAAAGTGACAGCGTTTATTTCATTTATATATATTCTATTAGCTTAGCTGAAACGGATCGAGTGTCCTACAAATCAATAGAACCTAGTTCGTTCGGATGATGTACTTGGTAGGACCGTAGCCCAAGCCACCTGGCGAGGAATGGTTTCATATGGATTCACTTCTTGCCACTCTTCTCATAATCTAATGGTTGAACTCTTCTTTCTTTTTCATATGCATTTGATTCCCAGGAAGAAAGGAAAGAGACTCGCGAAGAACAGTCATAGCCAAGTGGATGGAAATAGCATAAATAGAGCCAAGCCTTCTCTAAAAGAAGCAAGTGCAAGTCCCAGGAAAGCAGCTAATGTCAGAGGACCTTTGCTTGATTCGACTTCAGCCTTGATGTGCCTCCTCCTTTTTAAATATGAAATTAGAGATTAAGTAAGTTGGTCAGTCACACAAAAAGGAGTAGCGAATGGTTCAGTTGCATTAACTTCTGCGGACAGGAGGGATAACTCGCAATTCCTAATACTCAGACTGCGTCTCTTGCCTACACTTACTAAACAGATAATCTTGAATGACCGTCGGTTTCAGGTGGCGAACCATGTATTTCTTTTTCTTGGATTCCGCCCGTAGGCGCTAACAAATAAGTAAGAAGCTGGTCCGATAGTGAAGGGAGAACACTTGCTTGGTACAACTCTCATGTGGACGTCCTGCTTGATACAAGCAATCAGTAGAAAAAGCTCTCTTCCTTTGATCTCTTTTCTATGCTAGGATACCATCTATGTATGAAATGGATAGTTAGAGGAAAAGATCACTCCTAAATGCAGCCGGGATCTTATATACGATACCACCACACCAATGATAGAAGGAGCGGATACGAGTACTCAAGCAGCTAAAGCAGTGTGGTTCCAGGTGCATTTCCAGTTTTGATAGTTGTTGTCCGAGCTCTTGTCCTTCCTCTGTGATTCAAGACAAAGAGTATAGGCTAGAGTGGCTTTCCCGAGTGAAAAAGGTATAGTGGAATCTCCGAACGAACACTTCGAATCTGTATGCTCGTGCTTTCCGGGAAGGCTGGTCCGGTTAGCCCTTCTCCAATTAGCATCTCGCCTGATCGTCTGCTGAGTGAATAGCAGCAAGTGCTAGTTCAAGTCAGTAATCATTTGACGCGCGGGATCTGTACTGTGACGAGTAAGAAAATAAGGTTGAAGTACTACGGATATCAGAGCTTTAGTTTAAGTGATTCAAATCAGTGAACTGTACTCGTCCAAGCCAGCGGGTAAGGTTCACCAGACCGGGCAGGTGAACGACCAAGGAAAGTAGAGGATTCGGATAGGCGAGTCAAGGCGTTTGTGTGAAAACTCTAGCTGTATCAAAGAGAGATGGGGAAGGAAGGAAAGCGACTCTTTTCTTTTTCACCAGGAACATAAACGGCATTCGTCAGACTTGAGCAGTAGGTTTCGCCTCGGTCAGCTGTAAGGATGAAGATTGCTTTCAGCCAAAGAGAATTAATTGACTTCGGGCTCGCACCCTATGTGCTCGATCCGATCAACGAAAATAAATCCTGAAATAACATAAATAACAATAGAAATCGTTAAGTAAGTACGCGAATCTTGACAGTTTTTGGAGAAAGCGTCTGTTCACTGGCCCTTTGAATGGAATCTGGAGATGTAGTTGCGTGTAGTTCACTTTTTTCTTCGAGATTGGCTTGGTCTTCAGTGTGGGCAGTCTCATTTGCTAAGAAAGTGGATAGTCTTCCTATCGTAGTTCAAGATCGATAAGAATGCTTTGAATTCGTGTCCCCAAAGTCCCATGTCTTTCTTGATTGGTAAACCCAACCAGCGATTTACAACAAACAAGTCTTTCTTCATTGCTTAAAGTAAGTAAAGCAAAGCGGATCACTTTTTCTAATCATATTATGTTCAACCTCCTTGTTTTGTGCGCCATTCTTCTGGTATCTTTATTGACCCCCCAGGATAACCAACTAGGGGCTCTCCAAGCCTTCGGGGGGTGCGCTGCTATTTATGGCCTATGTTTAGCTGGCGATGGGTTTGAAAAAGCAGTCTGTTTCCACGCTTTTCTTTTTAATAGTTTATGCCTCTCTATCTATTCTAAGAATTGGTTGGGGGCAGCAGCCTGCTCTCTGATTTATCTTCTTTTTCTTTTAAAAAGAAGACTCCATATTGAAATGGAAGGCTTTTTTTATTTTTAATATTATTGATCTATATCTCGTCCGGGGTCGAGGATAAGAGAATGTTTTTAGGTCTTTTTTCCGAAATCAATTTCCTTTATTTATTTCTTAATAAAAACTCGAAAGGGTGGAAGTCTTTTATTCTCTTATGGACTCTCTTTTTTTTCCTCCTGACCCCCGGCCCAAACGACATTCCGTTGAATTTGGTTCATTTCTTGGTATTCCCTATGCAGGGGAGTCTGGTATTATACTTCTTATTTATAGCTGAGAGTTTAAAGGAGCACTTATTTTGTCTATTTTCTTATCTAGTCTGTGGCACTTTTTTTTATTTTATTGTAAATTACCAAATGAGACCATATGGTCTTGTTGCTTAGTCAATATCCTTTTTTTCTTATTTTTAAGTGCTTGGGCAGCACTCCATTGCAAAAACTTCTCATTCTCAGACTTTCCTGAGAAATTAAATCTCTTAATATCGATAGAAGCTGTCAAGCTCGGCTATTTTGGCGTTCTATATGAATTGTATATCCTTTATTTGACTGCAGAATTCCCCGCCACGGCACCATGGGTGTCGGGGTTGAAATCCCTTGTCATACAACTGGTTTTACTCTTTTTTTTAGAGGATTGTTTGATTTTAGGACAAGTGGGCGGGGCAATAAAGAATAAAAAAGGGGTTGAGGATGCCCGGGAACCACTCCTAGGTCAATTAAGGATCAAATGTTGGAACCTCATGGGTAAGGATAAGGTAATGGAATTGATAGATAAATTCATAGACCTAGGTAGGATAGGAGAATGGATAAAGGGAATAGAGATGATGATAGAGATCATACTGAGAAACAGATTCGAATTTGGATCTTGACATGTCGGTGGTTTTTAACCGTGGGCATCATGCCAGGAAGTTGGTGGGCTCATCATGAATTAGGTCGGGGTGGCTGGTGGTTTCGGGATCCCGTAGAAAATGCTTCTTTTATGCCTTGGGTATTAGCCACAGCTCGTATTCATTCCGTAATTCTACCCCTTCTTCATTCTTGGATCTCGTTTCTTAATATTGTGACTCTTCCATGCTGTGTCTCAGGAACCTTTTCAATACGGTCCGGATTGCTAGCTTCCGTTCATAGTTTTGCTACAGATGATACACGAGGAATCTTTTTATGGCGGTTCTTCCTTCTAATGACCGGCATATCTATGATTCTTTTCTCCCAGATGAAGCAGCAGGCATCGGTCCGTAGAACTTCTAAAAAAGAGATGGTTGTGGCGCGAAGTACTCTTGTGCACCTCCGTCACTCGGCTCGCGCGCAACCCCGCCCCGTTATGTTATGGAAGAATTGAACTTATTACCGGGCTGGTTATTCAGAGCCAGCAATTGGCTGCCGGATTTCGTCCCGCAACTATAAGAAGATCGCTTCGGGGGTCACTGTGGCGTGGCTGAATGTAGAGCAGTCCACCCCTACTGCGTTTGATCAGTAAATTCTGGATAAGTTCGGAAGATGGTCAAGGTAGCTTGCTTCCAAGCCACTGCACTAGATGCGCATGTAGTCGTAGTAGTCGGCTCAGAATGCCTCTGTTCTATACTAAAATACTACTTTGGATGAATGGGTCGTTCTCTTACTTGACCATGGCATCGCCAACATGAGTCTGTCTTCGGTGGTTGATAAGCTGCTAGTTGGTTTTTAGTTTAGGGCTTGTTATTTCCTTTCACTTTTCCCAACGAGGTGGAGGGCCATCGCAGAAAGTCACCTATCCCCGTAGTTCCGAAGACAGGAATTGGGTAGTAGGGGGCGGCACCCTTGGACCCCAAAAAAGGCTTTGACCTGCTGGCTATTGGAAAGTCTCCGTTTACCGCGAAGTGAATAAAGTTGGGGGGCAGAAAGGGATGCCAGGGACAGAGTAACCTCAGGGTTCATTTCATGCCCACGGAAGGAAAGCAAGAAAAGGTTCCGAAGTGAAGCCGACCCTGTGCTATCTATGTTAGGGGACTGGTGGAATGAAACCATATCGAATAGGGAACTCGTTCCAGTACCGCTACCGCTTCGACTGCGAGAAGGAAGCCTGATGAAGAAGATGAATGACTCGACTCGCGTCTGGGAAAACCTGATCTGGTAGGGAAGACAGTGACGGTGAGGGAAAGGCAGGTAGTCAGAAGCAGGAAGCATAGGAAGCAGCAGTAAGAGCAAGAGCAGTCCGCAAAGCAGCTGCTGGTTGAAGCATGGCAAGGGGAGAATACTTTGAATGAATGTTGAATGGGAAAGGAACTGCTGGGGGATGAATAGACCATTACTTTGCCTTGTTCAATGTTCACCCAATTCGTATTTTCAACTCTTTCATGGTATCAGAGCACTAGCTCTTGGGAAACGTTCAGTTGGTTTGTGTGAAGTGTGGTCTGAATACCTTGTTACGTCTTTTCTCTTTGGCGCAGTCCACCGCTGCGGCTGCATCCTTCCCCCTAAAAATAAAAAATAGTCCTTAGCTTAGGAAAGGATACTCTATCTCTTTAAAGGAAGGGAATAAATTCCTTTGAGAGAAGGATTCCTCCCAATAAGGTGGTCTAATTCTTGGAATTCTTGTTCCACAAGTTGGTTTGAACAGAACAAGCGAGAAATCCCATTCCAAAAAGGGGCAGCCAGATGAGTACCACAAGGGATCAAAGGTGCCATCATCGATCTATTTAATTCCTGCGTATGCCGGCGTAGCTGGCCTGTCATGCTTTCAGATAGCTGGATCTAGAACATTTGCTTAGCGAGTGGGAGTAGCGTTCGCAAGAGCTCTTTTCAGGGAGTAGTTCCCCACGGGTAGTAAAGCCTTCCAGGAGTTTAAGATTCGGCTTATCCACATGCCCAGAAGTGGACCTTGGAACTCAAGCCCCAGACCTTGTTTTACGGCTGAAGTCCAATCCTTGTAAGGTAAGACGATCTTGCATATCTATGTCCACCCAGCCGCCCTTCCGAGCTCTAGCTTCGGCTGAACCTTCTTCTCTTCGTCGGAGACTGAGTGAGTTAAAACAATTTACGATCCCACTTTTGAGACTTCCCTTCGGGATAGGTAGGATATGGTGCCACAAATTGTAGTCTACTTGGCATGCCAATGCGTTGATTCTTTGCTGGAGAAAAGCAGCCTAGATCACTAGTTTTGGACTATCGATAAGTCCCCCTCTGCCCTTTGTCTTTGCTTTTTAGCTTTAAAGACCCATAGGGTTCGCCTGCTTCACACTTTCTATGATAGGGGAAATGCTTCCGCACGAGTACCAATTTGATTAGCATATCATAAATGAGCCTCTTCTGAGCCCGGGGCCCCCTCTGGGGAAGGACCCTCCCATTCTAGCGGAGGCACCCCATCTTCGATCAGCATCCTTCCCTAAGGACCTATTTCGGGTAACCTTTCCCAGATCCTGAGTAGGGAACTGCTGAGCAGGGCGGGGTTATTGCTTTTTTTAAATGCAATTCTTGATAATTTGTCTCAAATTCTGGATTGTCATGTCAATTTCTAAGGGTTTAGACTTTCCGAGAACCAAGTCTTTCACCTCTGAGATTCCCTAAGGTAAGGCATCCCAAGGAGCGAAGCGGCTCAAAGGATTGGCAATTCAGCTCAGTCTGGTCTGAGGAGATGGGCTAGGCTACTCGCCCCATACATAGGAAGAGGGGGAAGTCAAGTACCTAGATCCAAGATCACGATATCCGGTTTGGTGGTAATATCCCGAGGAAGGGCATAAAAGAAAGCACCAAAGCAAACAAAGTAGATTCTTTGTTGAGTCAACTGGCAACTGGGATTGCAGCGGATCTAGTGGTTCTCCTATTCTATGGTCTTGCTGCTGAGAGAGAGTAAGAATAGACCGTTAGCACCTCGTTAGTGCTTCTTTACCTCTGTTGGGTAGCCTACCAGCTCTTCCTCTTTTATGCCTGTTTCTTGTTAGAAATTAAGAGAAGAGAAAAAATAAATTGAGGTTGGATGAAGTCTTTAATCAGTTGAAAACTAATTGTGATTTCAGATTTAAAACGAATTAATTATTAGAGTATATTGAATCACTCGAAAATGCGATCACCCGTGGCCCTATGGGGCAGGTATAGTAAAGTAGTTGCCCGCACTCTTGAATCAGCACCCCGCCAATCAATCTCACGCACATTTTCTCGTATTCGGTGGTTAAAAAGCCCTTGGTCCTAAGACTGAGGGAAATGAGTTCCGAGACTCATCTAAGTTCCCATCGGCCGTTTGAAGCGGGAAAGTCAGAATAGAAGCGTCCCAATAGGCGCAAGGAGCTGAAAGGCACTGTCCCGGGAGCGAAAGGCCACTCGACAAGAGGTCTCAGAGCGACCCCTGTGGTATGGCTAAGCTCCGTTCATAGCCCCACTGACGATCTGTCTTTAGTAGGTCGTCTATTCGCCTGCCCCATTTAGCAGTAAACTGCCTGATCTTCTTTCTTCTACAAGCAGTTCCGGAAGAACCCCTATTAATGAACAGCGGGTCCCACTATGAATCAGAGAAGCACTGAACTCGCACAAAGAACAAAGAAAGAAAAAGTACTACCTACTAGGCTAAAGCAACTGTACAACAGGCGATGTTATCAGCGATGCCTCGCAGCGGTGACCAACAAAGCATTATTGAAAGAAGACAACAATCGTCCGGTGGAGTAGCCCTTTAGTAGACCTCCCCTCAGCCTCTCGACTCATACAGAGGGAGGGGAAAGAGACGGATGCTACTACCAATACCAGGTACCGGGTGAATCATACATATCTAGCTGGAACCCTTATCCTCATTTCAAGTCGAATCCGAGGCTTGGCACCTTTAGTTATCGAGATATCCACTTGGTGATTGAATTCTAATTTGTTGTTTTCGGAACTACTAATACATATGCTCTCAAAGTCTCACAGGGAGTCATTCAGCCGGATTGATTACCTGAGGAAAAGACGGAAAGAGGATGTAAAGGATTTCTTTCTGAGAGAATATGATCTCACTCAAGGGAGGATTAGTGGGGGCTAAGCTAAGGAGAAAGATCAATCAGCGGGATGGATTCACCTAGAAAGATGAATCAATAAAGAAGTAGTCACGGAAGAAAAGGCATTCATTTACAGGACATAAAGTTCATCCCTCTTTTCGTTCACTGACCGTTAGAGGTTTTGCTACTAAACTAACATAAGTCTAAGATGAAACAGAGACTACCCGAAGGAGAAGGGAGTCCACTATAGCTTCATCACCCGCTGCCACTTAAGACTCATCTGATGTCTCCTAACGCTAACATAGGATCTTTTCCAAAATAGGCTGTTTCTGCCAAATAGTCTTCTGTTGCGGAGGATGGGATGTTCTCGGACTGAGGTTACAAAGGAGAACCTTACATAACTCGAGAATCCCTGTCAGTCAGATAGATCTTTCTTCAGAACATCTTATCTAAGCGTCTAGTGTCATGGTTTGATCAATCCATCGAATTCAAAGAACAAGGGAGAACCTCTAGTAGAATAGAAGATTCTGCCATCGCTTAATCAAGCGCTACTGCTTCATTGACTTGTGCCGTCTGAGTCAGAAAATGTGGTCTTTTATGCAGCGGAGTCCTCTGTCTACCGGCCTTCTTTTCTTCTATCATCAGCCTAGGGATAAGAGATCATAGATAGTCCAGCATAAGCCCAGAGATCGGGGATAGAATCTATCCGTCAAGCTATTTCAAGCAAGCGAGTAGAATACACCTGTAGGCACTCTGAAGTCAAGTAATTTAGTAAATTTAGTATTCAAGGCACAATCTTTCTTGCGTTTGCTCTGCTTCTTTAGCCTTTGCTGAGAATTCTTCAAATACCTCTCGCTCGAGCATCTTCCAATCTTAAACCTCTCCCGCTTTAGTAGGTTAAGCGAACTCTCCTTATCCTTCTTACTCTTAATTGTTTAGTCGAGTCAGGAGTCGTTCAGAGAGCGATTTGCCTGAGAAAGCAGGCCTAATTGGATAGTCCATGCGAGAAGTCCCCAGGAAAGCAGGGGTTTATTACTACAATAAAAAGATGGGCATTAGAAAAGCAGAAGGAGAGCGTAGAAGTACTTCATTCCCCTGGAAGATGACAGACACATATCGAGATTGGCACGAAAGGGTTCACTCTAACTTTTGGGGTATCGGAATTCGGACTTACACCGGCGAGACTCCCTGGGTTATGGGATGAAAGCAGTCATACCAGGTGAATTGGAACCTCCCTTAGGGGCGCCCTGGAATCCGAAATAACGAAAGCAGAATGGACAAGGAGCAGGGTTCGAAGAACGAGAAGAGCTACTCAAAAAAAGTAAAAGACGGGAGGAAGCGAGTGAAAAGGGGAGAGGAAGATGACTATAGAAAGCCGATAGTCCGGTAGGTCCTTGTAAGGCGAGTGAAAGAACTTTATTTATTTGAAATTTCCCTCAGGTACTTTAAGCTTTCGAGAGAGATAGAGATGGCCTGCTTTATTGGAACTTCCTACGTGAGAAGGCATTCCCCCAGACCTAAATGGCTATACCTCAGCTTATATCCGACCTTCTATTCTAACCACTTTAAGTGGAAATATCTTTAGAGAATAACTTAACTTGTAAACTGGATTTGACCCTTGGGTCATGTGCCCTTGAAGTTACCTCCTTTCAAAGACCCAGAAGTCTTCGACTACCTTTACTTTGAAGAAGAAGAAGATTTAGCCATTGGTTTGGCTACCACTCTAGTGGAGCACCGTGATAAGGCGCCTATTACTGACTTCTTTTTCATGATCTCAAGACGACTTAAGCAAACCGATTAACAAAGGGATTTCGTGGTATTAAGGCTCATACGCTCGACCAAGAGTAAATGGGGGAAGCAGGTTTTGAGGCGAATGTCATGAAAGAAAAGAAGGGCGCGGTTCCGTCGGGCTAAGGTAGCCTTTTTTATTTAATTGAATTCCAAACCAATAGACTTCAGTCTTTATAACTACTTACTTATACAGCTTGATCTACTACGAAAGAAGCTAGACAAGATCTTCTCGGGGGCACGGCCAGCTAAGGCTATCCAATAAATAGGTAAGCGTCTTTTTCCGATACTCTTCTTCTTTCTTATGGTTGATGTGATGGAAGCTAGGGTCATCGGCTATAGCTTCTAAAGTTACAAGCTGTTCAGCAAGTGATTTCATTCCCTTTTCTCGTCAGTGATCGATAGCTTTCAAGAGGGGCTTTCCAATGCGGCATTCACAAGGTTGAGTGAAAGAATACAAAAAAGAATGACCCAAGGGGGACGAGGCTATTCTCGCCTCACTTGAGCGGGTAGGAGCTGCTTCTTCCTGATTGGTTAACCAGAGAAAAGATTGTGGATCAATGTTATCCACTGAAACGAAAGAAAAGATCTTTTGATGTGCCTCTTTCGGTTGCTATCTAGCTTTACCGAATGAAGTTAGTCACCTTCCTTTTCCGCTTTCAGACAAGTAGCTAAGTCGTCTTAATCCAGCGACGAAAACTCTTGCGCTAGGAGAAAGGCTCAATCCATCCCCTCGCTTTGTCGCCCCTATCTCGAACGCCGTTGCTTCTTCCCTCGCCTAAACCTAAACTAGTCCTACTCCTACAGCTTGCGCCGAAGATTCACTACCAGCTCTTTTACCGCCCGTAGTTGACTGATTGGAGTCAGGAACTACTTTTTGGAATATTGCCCTTTCTTTTGACTTTACTTGCCCAAAATTCTATTCCTTGACACTATAGTTGGCTGAAACCGGAAAGGCCTTAAAACAATCCCGTACTTCTGGCTCTAGCCCGCTTCACTGCATATGAAACAAACGGTTAGGTTAGACCGAAGGCATTTCTTCCCTAGAGACCTGTCCCCCCATAATTGACTTTTGGTCTAAAGAGATAGACTTGGCTCTCTTATCTTTCAATCTGGACTTGCATGTGTTCCGCATATGACTATTTCGAGTGATTGCTGCTATCTTTAAGAAGGGGGAAACCCCAAAGACCTAGACAGCGAAAGTCAAAGCTAGTTCCTCTTCCAATATACTACCGCTACCTTAATCCTATCAAATATTTATATTATATTTATCCTTTGAATTACTCATATATATCTAATTTCATTTCGCACCGGAAACGATTCTAGGAGAAGTTCGAATCCGTTCCGTTCGGATATTGATCGGTCTTGGTTTGACATGGTTTACGCGTTACTGGTTCCCGGAAGAGTTAATATCTCCATTAGCTAAACCCTTTCTTACCCTGTCTTTGGACTCGTATTTTGTTTGTACACAATCAACGGAGGCCTCCCCGACATATGTTGCAACGTCTTCAATAGCATGTTCTTACTTCGTCTTTCCCTTAATAAGTCATCAAATTTGGTGCTTTTTGATCCCCAGTTGCTATGGGGAACAAAGGAGGAAATACAATCGATTCCTCTATTTAAGTGGTTCTCGCTTCTCCTTGTTCCTGTTCCTAACTCTTCCCCGGGTAGTTCCCAATGTTTGGTACTTTCTATACTTCGTGGGTGCAACATCAACAAATTCGCTCATGATCAAGTTACAACCTAAGATCTATGACCATATTATGCTAACTGTTCGTATTTCGTTCATTCCATCGGTATGCTCTCAGGTACCTGTAATTGTGATCTGTTTGCCAGAACCAAGGGGTCTTTCTGTGGAAACCTTCACGAACAATCGTCGTTTTTTGATGGTTTTTCCGCTTCTCACAGCTGCTCTTTCCACACCTCCGGATATCTGGTGCCAAATCGTCGCCCGTTTCCTTATTTCTTCGATAATAGAGTTGACTATCTTTGTGGCATCGATTGTACAAGTTCGCGAAGAGGCTGGACGAGTGGAATGAGGGAAAGCGGCTCGATTGACAAAAAAGAAGAGTAGCCCCCGCAAAGTAACTATGAATTCCCGAGCCTCAACCAACATATGCGATTCATTCCCGTATTATAGTACAAATAAGACTTCTCAATCAAGCAGTTAGGAAGTCCTAGACTTTAAGCCAGCCGTCCATGCCTGTTGAAAGTTCCTTGCCTCTTGTGCCGTGCGTGAGCTGTGCCCGCTTTTCCCTCACAAAGCAAAGCATTTAACCGGCTTCCCTCAAGTGAATTAATAGGCTAAACTCTCACATTTCTTTCTTCCGGCTTAGCCGAACTACTTACCTCGGGTCAGGAGAGTCGGAACTGATAGCCATTTCCATTTTTCATGGTATGGAACTCACTTCATACCTGCAACAGAGTCAAAGCTGCGGTAATGCCCATTCTTGCAAAAGAAGAACTCTCTCTTTCTGGGTCTGCTTTGCTAATGCTATGATTCTTCGATCTCGAAAGTGAAAAGATCAGGATTGGATGCTCTTTTGAGACAGCTTTCAATAGAACATAGAGCTCTGCCCTTCTGGCTGTCCTAACGAGTTCACTGCCTTAATCCCTTAAACGGAACAGTTAATCGTAGAGCAGGAGGAATTCTTTCTGTCCGCTAGTCAGGAATGGAATCGGACGCTACGAATACGAATTATTGAATGGGGGAATTTTCGATATTAGACAAATAGGGCACTAGAACGCTATTCTTCCTCCTTCCCCGCTTAGGCCTTACTTAGGGGCTTAGGACATTAGCAGTAAGACTTCCGCAAGGTAGCAAAAGAAGGAGCAGCAGTGGAAATCACAGTAGTTGTAGCAAAATCATTGGCACGCTAGGCCCCTTCTCTAAGAGAAAATAGG
>NC_007942.1:0-20000 GCF_000004515.6 Glycine max
TGGGCGAACGACGGGAATTGAACCCGCGCATGGTGGATTCACAATCCACTGCCTTGATCCACTTGGCTACATCCGCCCTTATACTATGTAAAAATGATCTATATATAAAATTCTATCCTTTCGTTCGTTATCATTCTTTTTTCCTTTTAAGATAGGAAAAATGCTAAAGAATCGCGAAAGAAATCAAAAACTTATGTATAAATATTTATAAATAAAAAGATTACTAATCAAATAAATAAAAGTAAAGGGGCAATATCAAAAAAGTTGATATTGCCTTTTACTTTCAAAAACTAATCTACCTTAAGATCAAAATTTTATCCATTAATAGATGGAGCGTCGATCGCAGCTAGATCTAGAGGGAAATTATGAGCATTACGTTCATGCATTACTTCCATACCAAGGTTAGCTCGGTTAATAATATCAGCCCAGGTATTAATTACACGACCTTGACTATCAACTACGGATTGGTTGAAATTGAAACCATTTAAGTTGAAAGCCATAGTGCTGATACCTAAAGCGGTAAACCAAATACCTACTACAGGCCAAGCAGCTAAGAAGAAATGTAAAGAACGAGAATTGTTGAAACTTGCATATTGGAAGATCAATCGGCCAAAATAACCATGAGCAGCTACAATATTATAGGTTTCTTCCTCTTGACCAAATCTGTAACCTTCATTAGCAGATTCATTTTCTGTGGTTTCCCTGATCAAACTAGAAGTTACCAAGGAACCATGCATAGCACTGAATAGGGAGCCGCCGAATACACCAGCTACACCTAACATGTGAAATGGATGCATAAGAATATTATGCTCAGCCTGAAATACAATCATAAAATTGAAAGTACCTGAAATTCCTAGAGGCATACCATCTGAAAAGCTTCCCTGACCAATAGGATAGATCAAGAAAACAGCAGTAGCGGCTGCAACAGGAGCTGAATATGCAACAGCAATCCAAGGACGCATACCCAAACGAAAACTAAGTTCCCACTCACGCCCCATGTAGCAAGCTACACCAAGTAAGAAGTGTAGAACAATTAGTTCATAAGGACCGCCGTTGTATAACCATTCATCAACAGATGCCGCTTCCCAAATAGGATAAAAGTGCAAACCTATAGCCGCAGAAGTAGGAATAATGGCACCAGAAATGATATTGTTTCCATAAAGTAGAGATCCAGAAACAGGCTCACGAATACCATCAATATCTACTGGAGGGGCAGCAATAAAAGCGATAATAAATACAGAAGTTGCGGTCAATAAAGTAGGAATCATCAAAACACCAAACCATCCAATGTAAAGACGATTTTCGGTGCTGGTTATCCAGTTACAGAAGCGACCCCATAGGCTTTCGCTCTCGCGTCTCTCTAAAATTGCAGTCATGGTAAAATCTTGGTTCATTTAATCATTAGGGACTCCCAAGCACCAAAATTATCTAGAATTAGAAAATTTGAGGACTTGTTATTCAACAGTATAACATGACTTATATACCAGTGTCAACCAATACCAATATCCATAGTAAGTATGCTCTTATTTAGATTTATCCGAATTTACTTTTTTACCTCATTTCATTCATTAAAAATGAGTTTATTTTCTATGGATCGCTATAATTCTATATATAGAATTTCGATATATTAATTCTAGTGGGTTGCCCGGGACTCGAACCCGGAACTAGTCGGATGAAGTAGATAATTTATTCTTTAATCAAATTCAAGAATAAAACAATAAAAAATCCCTCCCCAAACCGTGCTTGCATTTTTCATTGCACACGGCTTTCCCTATGCATACATCTAAACCGGAATTACTTCCCTAGGAAAAGACTCTAAGAAAGTCAAATAGTCAATTAATGAACCCCGAATCTTGACTCTTACTCCGTGAGCATTTCAAAATCCTATAGATATAGAATACTAAAAAATATAGAATACTAAAAAAATGATTTTTTTGTTTATCTTCATTTAATAAGAATTTCGATTTACCTATTTACACCGATTTACAAAGTATCATAACCTATTTTATATTAGAAATGATTGACGAAATCGTTTCTGACAAGAATATCCAAATACCAAATCCGACCTATATATAACCTCTTCAAAGTAAAAGAAGTTCTTGGAAAAATCAAAGAAAAAGTCTCTTCTTCTTCTGTAAAGAATTCTTCCAATAATTTTTCTGACCCTAATCTTTTCAAAAAAGTGCGCGCAGTACTTTTGTGCTTACGAGCCAAAGTTTTTATACAAGAAAGCCGAAGTATATATCTTATTTGATACAAACTCTTTTTTTTTGCGGATCCATTGTAATAATGAGAAAAATTTCGGCATATCCGCAAAAACCGGTCAATAATATCAAAATCAGATAAATTGGCCCAAACCGGCTTACTAATGGGATGGCCAAATACATTACAAAATTTTGCTTTCGCCAATGATCTAATTAGAGGAATAATTGGAACTATTGTATCAAGCCTTTTCATAACCATTTTTATTAGAAATGAATTTTGCAACATCTGATTTCGTACCACTGAAAGATTGGGCCGAATACTTAAAAAATAGCCCAAAAAGTGAAATGAATGTTGGGATAATTGGTTTATATGGATCGTTCCTGGTCGAGACCAAATATCAAAATGACATTGCCATAAATAGATAAAATAGTATTTCCATTTATTTATCAAAAGAGGAGTATTCTTTGAAACCAAAATGGATTTTCCTTGATATCTAACATAATGCATGAAAGTATCCTTAAAGAATGATAAGGTATATGAACAATCCTTAACAGATACTTCTACAAGATGTTCTATTTTTTCATAGAAAAAAATTCGCTCAAAAAAAACGCGAAAATATTTTAATCGTAACTTAGAGGATTTGTTACGTAGAAAAAGAAAGATAGATTCATATTCCCATACATATAAATTATATAGGAACAAAAAAAATCTTGGATTACTTTTTGAAAAAAAAGTAGAAATCCATTTTTTTGGAGTAAAAATACTATTCCAATTATAATAATAAGAAAAAAAAAACCTTAATAAATGAAAGAAAGAGACATCTTTTATCCAATATCGAAGGATTTGAACCAAGATTTCCAGGTGGATAGGATAGGGTATTCGTATATCTGACTCATGATTTAAATATATCAGTTTATCTTCGAAAAAGGGAAAAATGGAATGAATTGATCGCAAATTATTATAAGATTTTACGATTTCGAATTCCCTTAAGGAAGATATACAAAATTGTAGGGAAAATAGAATCTCCACGACGACAACAAAACCTTCTAATATTATTTGAGAATAAAAATGATTGTTATAACCCATAAAAGGATTTTTGTTAGAATCGTTAGTAAAAATGATGAAATGAGTCTGTTGATACATTCGAGTAATTAAACGTTTTACAATTAGTAAACTAAATTTATTGTTATAACCGACATTTTCTACAAAAATGGACCCATGACCACAAGCTAGTCCGTAAATAGATTCCCGGAAAAAAAGAGGGTATAGGGTGTCCTGGTGTCGAGATCTATGGAGTTCTAAATATGCTCGAGATTCCTCCATTTAAAATTAAAAAAGTCTATTTAGTCAAACAAAGAATCAGAGATTCATTGGATTATCAAATGATACATAGTGCGATATGATCAAAACAGGGAATTATAGGTATATGTATATATACCTACAAAACAAGTAAAAATCATCAACGGACTCTCTCTAATCGCTTTTCCACCTAATTTTTGTTCTAGGATAACAAGCTAGTTAGGAATCCTTTATTTTTTTTCAACCTAATCGCTCTTTTGATTTTGGAAAAAATATCTTTATCAATATACTCTTTCTTTTACACATTTATCGCTACCCAAAAATATAATGGAAAATAGCTATATAGTTAGGACTCATAACAAAAATAAATAATCCATTCACCGGAAAAGCTTTTCCCATATCAAGCACTAATATCTTTTTAACGTACAATTAGATGGGGTAATCATTCAAATAAAAAAAATGAAAGCTCGTTGCTTTTTGTTTCCCTATTATAATTGGAGTCACCAAGCTCTATCCCTTTATTAATTAAACCCAACTGAATTTTTTTGTTCCGAGCCAAGAATTCACAAACAAAAATTCTGGCCGGATCCTATAAGAGAATGAAATATTTTTAGAATTCTTCATCGATACGACATGCTACTTTTTCCATTCATTCCTTTATGGATCAGTCGTGGTTTTACAAGCTCTACCAATGGTATGGACGAACCGATTGCTTCATAGAAATGTGTAAAAAATAGAATCGCTCTTAAAAGCCGAGTACTCTACCATTGAGTTAGCAACCCCAATACAATTTAGAAAATAACGTGGGTGTATATATCCAATCGCAATAAAAACAATAAAATGAAAAGATTGAATTGTCTAATAAAATATCAGACATTCAAAAAAATAGAAAAACTCAAAATGTTGAAGTCGAATTGATTCTCAACATACAAATGAACAGATAAAACAAAAAAAAAATTCTAAAAAAAAATGGTATACCACCTCTTTATCTACTATGTTATACATTATTATATATAATTATTATATATAATTGAATTACTTACCTTTTAATCAAAAAAGAATTTATTGGTTGTATCGCAGAAAATCCAATGAACCTACCATTTGATGAAGTAATAAAGCCTATTTCACGTGAGTAAATTGATCAATTTACTCACGATCGGATTATATTTATTTGATACACTATTGTCAATATTAGTATTGAAAAAGAATACAATCGAGAAAACAAACGAATAAAATAAAAATGATAAATTAGAAAATTTAAAATAGAAATCTAATAGTAATGAAATATTAATATTTCATTAAGACTATATTTTCTATTTCAAATATTAGAAATTCTATTATTATGTTATAAGTTATAATTGTTATAATTATTTATAACAAAAATTCTTTTAATATATAAATTTTATTAGATTCGAATTCTAAACTATTCGAATTCTAAACTAAAAACTTATAAAAAATGATCGAAATCTATAAATTATCGAAATCTATAATCGAAATCTATAAATAAATATAAAAATGGAATTTTAATATATTTAATATAGAAATAGAAAAAAATAAAGCAACTTCCCTTAGAAATTGGAATAACTTTTTTCGTAAAATCTCGTCTGCTTACCACCTTTCTATTCCAATCTATTCCAATACAAAACAAAAACTAATATATATATATATATAAATATATATATATATATATAATAAGTATCTTTAGATAATAAGTATCTTTGTATTGTAGTATTGTTTGTAGTATTGTATTCGGCTCAATCCTTTTAGGAAAAGATTGGGCCGAGTTTAATTGCAATTAATTCTCTGCTTACAAAGTATCCATTGCTTCGAATTCAAATTTGATCTCCTTCCATACTTCACAAGCAGCAGCTAATTCAGGACTCCATTTGCTAGCCTCACGGATAATTTCATTACCTTCACGAGCAAGATCGCGTCCTTCATTTCGAGCCTGCACACATGCTTCAAGAGCTACTCGATTAGCTACAGCACCTGGTGCATTTCCCCAAGGGTGTCCTAAAGTTCCTCCGCCAAATTGGAGTACAGAATCATCCCCAAAGATCTCGGTCAGAGCAGGCATATGCCAAACGTGAATACCTCCCGAAGCTACAGGCAAAACACCTGGTAGAGAAACCCAATCCTGAGTGAAATAAATACCGCGACTTCGATCTTTTTCAACAAAATCATCACGTAGTAAATCAACAAAACCTAAAGTGATTTCTCTTTCCCCTTCAAGTTTACCTACTACGGTACCGGCGTGAACATGATCTCCACCAGACAAACGTAATGCTTTAGCTAGTACACGAAAGTGCATACCATGATTCTTTTGTCTGTCGATAACTGCATGCATTGCACGGTGTATATGAAGAAGTAGACCATTATCTCGGCAATAATGAGCCAAGCTAGTATTTGCAGTGAATCCCCCCGTTAAATAATCATGCATTACGATAGGAACGCCTAATTCTCTGGCAAATACAGCTCTTTTCATCATTTCTTCGCATGTACCCGCAGTTGCATTCAAGTAATGCCCTTTGATTTCACCTGTTTCAGCCTGTGATTTAAAAATGGCTTCGGCACAAAATAAGAAACGGTCTCTCCAACGCATAAATGGTTGGGAATTCACATTTTCATCATCTTTGGTAAAATCAAGTCCCCCACGAAGACATTCATAAACAGCTCTACCATAATTCTTAGCGGATAACCCCAATTTAGGTTTAATAGTACATCCTAATAGGGGACGACCATACTTGTTCAATTTATCTCTCTCAACTTGGATGCCATGAGGCGGACCTTGGAAAGTTTTAATATAAGCAGTAGGGATTCGCAAATCCTCCAGACGTAGAGCACGCAGGGCCTTGAACCCAAATACATTACCGACAATGGAAGTAAACATGTTAGTAACAGAACCTTCTTCAAAAAGGTCTAAGGGATAAGCTACATAAGCAATATATTGATTTTCTTCCCCAGCAACAGGTTCAAGGCCGTAGCATCGCCCTTTGTAACGATCAAGACTGGTAAGCCCATCGGTCCACACAGTTGTCCATGTACCAGTAGAAGATTCGGCGGCTACCGCGGCACCTGCTTCTTCAGGCGGAACTCCTGGTTGAGGAGTTACTCGGAATGCTGCCAAGATATCAGTATCTTTGGTTTCATAGTCAGGAGTATAATAAGTCAATTTATAATCTTTAACACCAGCTTTGAACCCAACACTTGCTTTAGTCTCTGTTTGTGGTGACATAAATCCCTCCCTACAACTCATGAATTAAGAATTCTCGAAACAACAAGGTCTACTCGACATGACTTAGGAGTTAATGAAATCTTTCATTTCACAGGAATCTTTCCCAAATAATAAACTAATATTATCAATTAATCCCCAAGGTTCGTTATTATTAAACGATGGTATTTGATTTGTCAAATACATCATTATTGTATACTCTTTTATATGTATGGCGCAACCCAATTTTTGTTTTTTTTTTTTCAATTTTTAATCTCCTATCCCTTTTTTTAATTTTGGAATCGAAATATCTAATCTAAATAATCCAAAAATTCACTCTTAATCTTGACAGTGATATATGTTGTATATGTAAATCCTAGATGTAAAAATAGGCAGACTTCTCCCGGGAAAAAAAGTAGGTAAAAAAATATGCTAAGTATAAATTGTCTACTGATGAAATACGAAAGCTGATGATATTGAAAAAAAAAGAATTGTAAATAAGGTTCAGGTTCGACTTCCATAGAGAATATAGATGATATTGTCTATAATGATAGAAAAAAATAAAAAACTTTCGAAAGATTTTATCCAATTGAAATTTTAAAAATGACTGGGATAAACTTAAGAATTCAATTATTGAAATTGAATAAGTAAACAATTTAATTGGATTGGTCGAATGGTATCAAAAAAATGGAGTACTAACTCCCATTTCTTATTTATTATTGAATTAACCGATCAACTTGCTTTGTTATCGAACATTTCTTTTTGATTTCAAAAATTTTCCGGAAAAAATTTGAATCTATTTTTATATGCGAATCAATCCTACTACTTCTGGTCCTGAGGTTTCTGCGCTTGAAAAAAAAAATCTGGGACGTATCGCCCAAATAATTGGTCCGGTACTAGATGTAGCTTTTCCCCCAGGTAAGATGCCTAATATTTACAACGCTCTGATAGTTAAGGGTCGAGATACTGTTGGTCAACAAATTAATGTGACTTGTGAAGTACAGCAATTATTAGGAAATAATCGAATTAGAGCTGTAGCTATGAGTGCGACAGAAGGTCTAATGAGAGGAATGGAAGTGATTGACACAGGAGCTGCCCTAAGTGTTCCAGTAGGTGGAGCAACTCTAGGACGAATTTTCAACGTGCTTGGAGAGCCCATTGATAATTTAGGTCCTGTAGATACTCGCACAACATCTCCCATTCATAGATCTGCGCCTGCCTTTATACAATTAGATACAAAATTAGCCATTTTTGAAACAGGAATAAAAGTAGTAGATCTTTTAGCTCCTTATCGTCGTGGAGGAAAAATAGGACTTTTCGGTGGAGCTGGAGTGGGTAAAACGGTACTGATTATGGAATTGATCAATAACATTGCCAAAGCTCATGGAGGTGTATCTGTATTTGGCGGAGTAGGTGAACGTACTCGTGAGGGAAATGATCTTTATATGGAAATGAAAGAATCTGGAGTAATTAATGAACAAAATATTGCAGAATCAAAAGTAGCTCTAGTATATGGTCAAATGAATGAACCGCCCGGAGCTCGTATGAGAGTTGGTTTAACTGCCCTGACTATGGCGGAATATTTTCGAGATGTCAATGAACAAGATGTACTTCTATTTATCGACAATATCTTTCGCTTCGTCCAAGCAGGATCTGAAGTATCTGCCTTATTGGGTCGAATGCCTTCTGCTGTGGGTTATCAACCCACTCTTAGTACTGAAATGGGTTCTTTACAAGAAAGAATCACTTCTACCAAAGAGGGGTCCATAACTTCTATTCAAGCAGTTTATGTACCCGCAGACGATTTAACCGATCCTGCGCCTGCTACGACATTTGCACATTTAGATGCTACTACTGTACTATCAAGAGGATTAGCGGCCAAAGGTATCTATCCAGCAGTAGATCCTTTAGATTCAACCTCAACTATGCTCCAACCTCGAATCGTTGGTGAAGAACATTATGAGACTGCGCAAAGAGTTAAACAAACTTTACAACGTTACAAAGAACTTCAAGACATTATAGCTATCCTTGGCTTGGACGAATTATCCGAAGAAGATCGCTTAACCGTAGCAAGAGCACGAAAAATTGAGCGTTTCTTATCACAACCTTTTTTCGTAGCAGAAGTTTTTACCGGTTCGCCGGGGAAATATGTTAGTCTAGCAGAAACAATTAGAGGGTTTAAATTGATTCTTTCTGGAGAATTAGATGGTCTTCCTGAACAAGCCTTTTATTTGGTAGGTAATATCGATGAAGCTACTGCGAAAGCTACGAACTTAGAAATGGAGAGCAATTTGAAGAAATGACTTTAAATCTTTGTGTACTGACCCCCAATCGAATTGTTTGGGATTCGGAAGTGAAGGAAATCATTTTATCTACTAATAGCGGACAAATTGGAGTATTACCAAATCATGCGCCTATTGCCACAGCCGTAGATATAGGTATTTTGAGAATACGTCTTCTTAAAGACCAATGGTTAACGATGGCTCTGATGGGCGGTTTTGCTAGAATAAACAATAATGAGATCACTGTTTTAGTAAATGATGCGGAAAAGGGTAGTGACATTGATCCACAAGAAGCACAGCAAACTCTTGAAATAGCAGAAGCTAATTTGAATAAGGCGGAAGGCAAGAGACAAACAATTGAGGCAAATCTAGCTCTTAGACGAGCTAGGACACGAGTAGAGGCTATCAATGTGATTTCATAACAAGTTGATGCGTCCGAATATCGGAATAACTAAAAAATGGAAAATGAAACAGTAAGAAAAGATAGAAAAAAATAAAAAGATGAGTAGAAAAACTTATTAGATACCAGAGTGAATGGTATCTAATAAGTTCTAACTATATTTTACCTACTATTGGATTTGAACCAATGACTCCCGCCGTATGAAAGCAATACTCTAACCACTGAGTTAAGTAGGTCATTTATCAACCCCCCCCCCAAAAAAAAAAAAAGGATGGTACCTATCTATCAGATCAATTGATTATAAATGTAATATTACTTAGAAGCAATACCAACGCAATATCCATTCAAGGGATTGGATCGTGTAATTTTCATCTTGACAAGAAATTATCTACATACTATGATAAAATATGTATCAAAAGCACAAGGGCTATAGCTCAGTTAGGTAGAGCACCTCGTTTACACGAGCGCCAATGTTTTTTTCAGAGGAGTTTCATCTTGTAATCAAAAGAGTTTATCTTATAGTAAGAAATCGATGTCTTACTCCATTTTAAGGAACAAAACAAGAGAACAATAGCCTGACAAAGGGTTTAGCCATAAAATCGAATCCATCATTGATTTGAGATATTGATAAGGTGAATACTCATTTCTCGTCAATGCTAGGCATAATGCGGGTATAGGGACCTAAAAAAGATTATCTTTTCTTCCTATCTTATGAACTTTAAGGTGTATGAAGTGTCATTTCCTATCTTAGATTTTAATTTTAGTAGGTAGATAAAGAGTCCATTTAACTTAAGTTGATCTAGGCCAGAAGCAGACCTACGTCAAGATAATCCTTCTTTGAAACACTTTGGTAGTGCTCTTAGATTGTAATCCAAATAAAAAAATCAGAGCATAGGGAATCATCTCTTTATTCTTGCTGTCAAGAAAAAAGATGGTGGACTAACTAATATTTCTATCAGTTAATGAAAAAGCTCAATGCAAAAAAAATGCACGTTGGGTTTTTAAAACAATTCAAATCATTTAGATAATAATCAGTTTGATTTGTTTTACCGAGAAAGTCTACGGTTCGAGTCCGTATAGCCCTAATATTCCTACAGATACTAATAATATTTACATTTACGATCGAATAGATCTCATTACTAATACTATACTATTACTAAATTAAGAATAGAATAGAAAGAATTTGTAAATTTCTATCGGAACATATTAATATTCGATAGAATAATACTAATAGTAGTATATTCAGATACTAGTCTAAAAAAATTTATACTTTATTATTTAAACTTTAGACTAATAATTAATACTAATCCGGTATATTTTCCACATTCAGAGGAGTACGTTTATGTTTCTTCTTTACGAATATGATATTTTTTGGGCATTTCTAATAATATCAAGTTTTATTCCTATTTTGGCATTTCTAATTTCTGGAATTTTAGCCCCGATTAGCAAGGGACCAGAGAAACTTTCTAGTTATGAATCGGGAATAGAACCAATAGGTGATGCTTGGTTACAATTTCGAATCCGTTATTATATGTTTGCTCTCATTTTTGTTGTTTTTGATGTTGAAACGGTTTTTCTTTATCCTTGGGCAATGAGTTTCGATGTATTAGGGGTATCCGTATTTATAGAAGCTTTCATATTCGTGCTTATCCTAATTGTTGGTTCAGTTTATGCATGGCGAAAGGGGGCATTAGAATGGTCTTAATTCTTGACTATTTAGACAATTAGATTAGACAATTATAAAAAAATATTGAGACAATTATGAATTCCATTGAGTTTCCCTTACTTGATCAAACAACCAAAAATTCAGTTATTTCAACTACATTAAATGATCTTTCAAATTGGTCAAGATTATCCAGTTTATGGCCGCTTCTCTATGGTACTAGTTGTTGCTTCATTGAATTTGCTTCATTAATAGGATCACGATTCGACTTTGATCGTTATGGACTAGTACCACGATCGAGTCCTCGGCAAGCAGACCTAATTTTAACTGCGGGCACAGTCACTATGAAAATGGCTCCTTCTTTAGTTCGATTATATGAACAAATGCCCGAACCTAAATATGTTATTGCTATGGGAGCATGTACAATTACAGGGGGGATGTTTAGTACCGATTCTTATAGTACTGTTCGGGGCGTGGATAAACTAATCCCAGTGGATGTCTATTTGCCGGGCTGTCCACCTAAACCGGAGGCTATTATAGATGCTATAACAAAACTTCGTAAGAAAATATCTCGAGAAATATATGAAAATCAAATGAGTTCTCAACGAGAGAATAGATGTTTTACAACCAACCACAAGTTTCATATTGGATACAGTACTCATACTGGCAATTATGGTCAAGAATTATTCTATCAACTGCCATCTACTTCAGAGATACCATCTGACACATTTTTTTAAAGTACAATAAGAAATAGCAATTCCTTTTTTTTTAATTTCATCATAATGTAAATAGGAAAGACTAATACCAAATTCATTAAAAAATTCAGGAGAAGCAAAAAAATGCAAGGTCGTTTGTCTTCTTGGCTAGTCAAACATGGACTAATTCATAGATCATTGGGTTTCGATTACCAAGGAATCGAGACTTTACAAATAAAGCCCGAGGATTGGCATTCCATTGCTGTCATTTTATATGTATATGGTTACAATTATCTACGTTCCCAATGTGCCTATGATGTAGCACCAGGAGGACTATTAGCTAGTGTATATCACCTTACGAGACTAGAGTATGGTATAGATCAACCCGAAGAGGTCTGCATAAAAATATTTGTCGCAAGAAAAAATCCCAGAATTCCTTCCATTTTCTGGGTTTGGAAAAGTGCGGATTTTCAAGAAAAGGAATCTTATGATATGTTGGGAATCTCTTATGATAATCATCCGCGTCTGAGACGTATTTTAATGCCCGAAAGTTGGATAGGATGGCCTTTGCGTAAAGATTATATCGCCCCAAATTTTTATGAAATACAAGATGCTCACTAAATGATAAAAATAAGAAACTAATCCAAACTTCTACAACCCCTGATATTCAAAGAATATCAGTACATTCTCTTATAGATCAGACAAAGTAATTGACATTAAATCAGTCAGAATAATGGAAGTATCATTCACATCTTATTATGTATGTGAGAAATCACAAAATTCATAAATAATATAGGGATTAAAATGGGATAGGGGTTCTTTAAGATTCTAAAATAGGAACAATACTTATTTATTATGAGCCAAGCCGATAAAATAAATAGGATGAACTACAAAAATTCTTTATCATGAACTATTTAACGTGCACATCAACATCAACAATTATATGGCCACGAAAAACAAATAGTAAGATCAAGGGAGATGAAGAAAACGGAAAAAAAACATAAAGAAAGAAAAGGGCTCGATTCTTTTTGTGTAATCCATCTAAGATGAATTTTGAATATTCCCACTCCACCCATGAACTCTATTAGAGTAGACTTTTAGGTCTTTCAACCAACTAATTAAACCATTCGAATATTATCGAAATAGAAAGATTTTTTTTGTAACGCAGAAAAAAGGTAAACAAAATCAAATAAATAAAGAATTCATTATAGATTCAGCGAATATACCTAAAAAAATGCATCTATTCTTTAATCATCTAGGAAAAATATATCTACAGATACTTAAATAGATATTCAGACAAATGAATCATGTGCCAGGAACCAGATTTGAACTGGTGACACGAGGATTTTCAGTCCTCTGCTCTACCAACTGAGCTATCCCGACCATTCTTGACGCATAAGACTCATTTTTATTTTAAAAGATTACTGGAGTATATGTCAATGAATCTATATCAACTAAGTAAAAAAAAAGACGAAAAAGAAAAGTTTGTAAGTTAGTTTCAGTAGTAGGAATTATTTTGTATTGTTTTGTTAATCACGCATATGAGAATTCCTTGCTCAAAAATAAAATATTCATTTGTACGTTTATCATAAAAAAAATTCTATGTGTTTCACATATATATTTCAAAACTTGTGACTTGTAATTATGATAAGAAATTTTTGAAAATAAAAAGACAAATTCCAATTTAGTTGTGAAAGAATAAACTGAATATAAACTGAATAAAGCACATAAGTAACGACTTAAAGATAGAGAGGGAGGGTATGGGAAAAAATTAGAAAGTTAAACAGGCCTTTTGGGGATAGAGGGACTTGAACCCTCACGATTTCTTAAGTCGACGGATTTTCCTCTTACTATAAATTTCATTGTTGTCGGTATTGACATGTAGAATAGGACTCTATCTTTATTCTCGTCTGATGGATCAGTTCTTCAAGGGATCTATCAGATTATGATGGAGTGAATAATTTGATCAATGAATATTCCATCTTTTCTTCAACTTGGAATTGATTTGATTCACATCTTTCATTTGTGAATATTTTTATCACAAATGGATCTTCATTAATCAATTGAAATACTATTTCAGTATATATATGTTTATCTTTGATCCATTCCTGGAATTTTGACGGAAGGATTCTATTATTTTCCTAATGCAAAAAGGAAAAATCGTCAACTCCTTTTGTTAGAACAGCTTCCATTGAGTCTCTGCACCTATCCCTTTTTTATTATCACTTTATGAACTTTTCTTTGTTTTCGGAAAACAGGATTTGGCTCAGGATTGCCCTTTGTGAATTCCAGGGTTTCTCTGAATTTGAAAGTTCTCACTTGGTAAGTTTCCATACCAAGACTCAATCCAATTAAGTCCGTAGCGTCTACCAATTTCGCCATATCCCCCTCTTTCATCTATACTCGATACCATTATTTGCTTGAATTAGAAATGATTCTATTATCTATCTATTCACAATTCAATATACACAGATATATACCACATATCTATTTCGATTCTATGCCCCTACTTCTATTATTTTTTCATTAAATTTTGAATACTCGAATGGTCGATTCTTTTTTTTTTTCATCTTAGTTTTTTATCTTCTCTTTCCGACTGAAAACTTGGGAGTCTTTTATTATGATCTAGGTTGGGCTTTTATCTTTCTTTCATTTTTTTCTTTTTTCCTTAAAGCAAACAGATACAGACTATCTATAACAAAACAAAAAAATGAAAATTTTCATTTTTTTGTTTTTGTTGAAATAAACAATCCATTTATTCATATAGAATTGATAGAACTAAAACGAATCGAATGGCTATAAGTAACCATTCTTTTAATGTAGAATTAGACATTAATTTAGAAATATGAAATTCCTAATTATTATTATTAGTTACTTTACTAAAATTTACAATAATAATATTTTTGAAATAATCAAATAGATATCTATTTGATAAATCGATCGAAATTTATTATATTAATATTAATTATTAATCCCTATTTTGTACTTTATGTTATGCACTAAAATATCAAAAAAATAATATAAATAAGAAATATTGGATTGGATATTCTATATTTTCTATGTTTGTATTAATTTGAATTATGTTATAAATAACTAACAATTTATAATTAAGATCCCTTTTATTAAATTCCTATGCATACGCATATTTTGGTTATGTTAGCCCGCTTAGCTCAGAGGTTAGAGCATCGCATTTGTAATGCGATGGTCATCGGTTCGAATCCGATAGCCGGCTTTTCTCAATTTGTTTTCAATTTTTTACATAATTGAGAATATCTTTTTTATAAATAAAAAAATTGGGAGAATTCGATCGTTGTGGAACAAATCAAGAAAAGAACCTACTTCTTTTCTTTTTTTTTCTATACAATAGAATAAAGTTCGGATATTGATAGAATTCGTCTAATTCTTCTTTGTAGTATAATACTTTAGTAGATTTTGCTTCATTTATAATAGAATATTTTTCATTTAGTTTAGTTTTAATTTTGATTTATAAGATTTTCCATTAAAAAAGGAGTCTTTATGTCACGTTACAGAGGACCTCGTTTCAAAAAAATACGTCGTCTGGGGTCTTTACCAGGACTAACTAGTAAAAGGCCAACAGTCAAAAGCGAACTTAGAAATCAATCGCGCTCCAGTAAAAAATCTCAATATCGTATTCGTTTAGAAGAAAAACAAAAATTGCGTTTTCATTATGGTCTTACAGAACGACAATTGCTTAAATACGTTCGTATCGCCGGAAAAGCTAAAGGATCAACTGGTCAGGTTTTATTACAACTACTTGAAATGCGCTTGGATAACATACTTTTTCGGTTGGGTATGGCTGCGACTATTCCTCAAGCACGCCAATTAATTAACCATAGACATGTTTTAGTTAATGGTCATATAGTGGATATACCAAGTTATCGTTGCAAACCTCAAGATATTATTACAGCGAAGGATGAACAAAAATCGAAAACTCTGATTCAAAATTATCTTGATTCAGCCCCCCGTGAGAAATTGCCAAATCATTTGACTCTTCACCCATTCCAATATAAAGGATTAATCAATCAAATAATAGATAATAAATGGGTTGGTTTGAAAATAAATGAATTACTAGTTGTAGAATATTATTCTCGTCAGACTTAAACCTAACTAAAATAACACGAGTTTTTATACCAGGATTTTCCGCCATTCATATATCATAGACATGGATATGGTAAAATTGTCATTCCTTGCCCACTTTTTTCAACTATTTTTTGTATTACCGAAAAATTATGAATAGAGAGTCCATATCAAAAAATGGGAAATAATGGTATGCATTGTGATGAGTAATATTGATGAATTTGGTAAAGATTCGGAAAGAGAGGGATTCGAACCCTCGGTAAACAAAAAGCCTACATAGCAGTTCCAATGCTACGCCTTGAACCACTCGGCCATCTCTCCTACATAATGATGTCCAGAAACCGGGTGAATAGTGAATCATTCATATTTTTGATAAATGCATAAAACCTATTCAAACTATCAAAATAGAAAGAAAAATTCTAAAAAAAACCTCCTACGGGGTCTTAGGATAAACAAATTGGATTAAATTAATGAGTCCGTTTTTACGTTATTTCGCACTGTATTGTACAATTCCTTTATTTGTGGGATTTATTTCTCACACGATAATTCATTAAATTATAGAATGGATTTTTACCTATGCCTAGATCTCGGATAAATGAAAATTTTATTGATAAAACCTTTTCAATTGTAGCCAATATCTTATTACGAATAATTCCGACAACTTCGGGAGAAAAAAGGGCATTCACTTATTACAGAGATGGTGCGATTTGATTCTATTTTTTTACCGAAATCGGTAAAAAGTGGAAAAAACCCACGCTTGCTGAAGGTGAAATTTGTAAATATAAAGGATTAATTCCTTCTGTCGTGTATCCTCGATTAATGCAGCCTCATATGCTTAAACTTTAGGTTTATAGTATTAAGCGAAAGGTTATACCTATACTTATGTGGTTAGGTCAACCCTAACCTACTAGTAGTACTGATAGGCAGCATTGGGAAAGAAGCACTACGCTTGGGAATCAAGAACACGAAAACTTTGTATCTATATATAGAGAGATAGATATCCATGTCTTATCGAGATTGCGACAAACAAGAATGGTTGGGACAATAAATATCCATCTCGTTCATATTTTGGATACCCATATAACCATCGAAGATTATTGAGGTGACTAATTCCGCGAAATTAAGCAGCGTTGAGGACAAAGAAATTGTTGGAGTTACTGTTTTTTTTATCCAGTACCAACATACTTAATGTTAAGAAATCATTTTTTACAGGAAGGTTGGCTAGATATTTTTTTGTAAAAACACTAGCCCTGTTCAGTTAATAATGAGAATACTGCAATCTTTTTTGATTCTATGTATTTTTATCATTACACACATAAGGGAGGAGCCGTATGAGATGAAAATCTCACGTACGGTTCTGGAGCGGAGATTCTTTGAACCGAATGACGACCGTAACGGATGTCAGCTCAATCTGAAGGAAATTATGCGGAAGCTTTACAGAATTATTATGAGGCTATGCGACTGGAAATTGATCCCTATGATCGAAGTTATATACTTTATAACATAGGCCTTATCCACACAAGTAACGGAGAACATACTAAAGCTTTGGAATATTATTTTCGGGCGCTCGAGCGAAACCCATTCTTACCCCAAGCTTTTAATAATATGGCCGTGATCTGTCATTACGTGCGACTATCTCCACTATAGAAAGAAAAAAGAAAAGAACAAGCAAATCCACAAATACTAATATAATAAATACTAGAAATAAAGGCTTTCTACATATACATATATCGTCCAAAACAACGATTTTTATCAGCTGTAGCAAAGAATGAAACTTCATAGAAGTCCAAATATGAAGAAATCAATATGTCTAGATACCCCCTTTTCTATGGATAAAAGATCTAATTGATAAAGGAAGCATCGTAAGGATCCATTAACGCGGTTTTGAACCGATACAATAAAAACTGCTTACTTATCTCATGATAGAAAAGTCAGGAATCCACTTATGTAATAAAGTAGATCCCCCGATATTTTGAGCAGCGGTGTAGTATCAAATCCCAAAGATAGAAAGTCTTTTCTCTTTACTTTATAAATAAGAAAGAAAAGACTTTTTCCAAGATTCTATAGAAATGGATATATTATAAAGTATATGATATATAAAATAGAGATAGTTACTTTTCAGAAAATTCTAATGAGGGTGTTAATGCCGATGCTTTATTCCCTTTTCTGAAGGTAGGAGAAAAGATAAAACTTAAAAAGAAATTCTTTATTAGTCCAAATTCAAGTTTGAAACTTATGTAAATAACTTCTTTTTTTCTTTTAGTTAACTTCAAGATAATAGAACAAAAAAAGAATTGACTGCTGAGCCGTATGAGTCAGGAAATTCTCAAGTACGGTTCTAAGGAAAGGAATTGACTCACCTATTCCGACCGAGGAGAACAGGCCATTCGACAGGGAGACTCGGAAGTTGCGGAGTCTTGGTTTAATCAAGCCGCTGAATATTGGAAACAAGCTATAGCCCTAACCCCTGGTAATTATATTGAAGCCCAGAATTGGTTGAAGATCACAGGACGTTTTGAATAAGAACACCTTGTTTTTTTATTTTTCTTATATTTTCTTCTTAAATTATATCTATCTATCTATAATTCTATCTATATAGATAGATAGATATCTATAGTTATAAATTTTTGTTTGTTGTCCCCATCAATCAAATTAAAAACTCTTTTCTATAGGAACGACCAATCACAGAAATTAATTATATCCCTTTCAAATTGTTAGATTAAGTACATAATAATACTTTTTCTATATAAAAAAGGTAAAATTAGTTCCATCTAGGAACTTCTGAATAAAATATGAATACATTAGATTAGGCTGCACAAAAAATTATTTAACTTCCATTCAAAGTTCGCAAAAAAGGTCTTAGAAGATTAAAAAGGTCCGTTGAGCGCCCCACTGTTATGTCATAATAGATTCGAACACTTGCCCCGGATTGACTTCGAGATCATAATTGTTCTAGTGAATAACTAAAGAAAATAGATTAAATTAAAGAAAATATAAAATAGATAGCTGTGAGATAGAAGAGAACAAAACTCAATAGAAACATCTCTAATAAGTTCAAAAATTCTGTTTTATGTTGGCAGGTCTCTTTGTATGTGTTGTCTGGAAAGAGGAGGACTCAATGATTATTCGTTCACCGGAACCAGAAGTGAAAATTTTGGTAGATAGAGATCCCATAAAAACTTCTTTCGAGGAATGGGCAAAACCAGGTCATTTCTCAAGAACAATAGCTAAGGGACCTGATACTACTACTTGGATCTGGAACCTACATGCTGACGCTCATGATTTTGATAGCCATACTAATGATTTAGAGGAGATTTCCCGAAAAGTTTTTAGTGCCCATTTCGGCCAACTCTCTATCATCTTTCTTTGGCTGAGTGGCATGTATTTTCATGGTGCTCGTTTTTCCAATTATGAGGCATGGTTAAGTGATCCTACTCACATTAGGCCTAGTGCTCAGGTGGTTTGGCCAATAGTGGGCCAAGAAATATTGAATGGTGATGTAGGGGGAGGGTTCCGAGGAATACAAATAACCTCCGGTTTTTTTCAGATTTGGAGAGCATCTGGAATAACTAGTGAATTACAACTCTATTGTACCGCAATTGGTGCATTGGTCTTTGCAGCCTTAATGCTTTTTGCTGGTTGGTTTCATTATCACAAAGCTGCTCCAAAATTGGCTTGGTTCCAAGATGTAGAATCTATGTTGAATCACCATTTGACAGGGCTCCTGGGGTTGGGATCTCTTTCTTGGGCAGGACATCAAATACATGTATCTTTACCAATTAACCAATTTCTAAATGCTGCAGTAGATCCCAAAGAGATTCCACTTCCTCATGAATTTATCTTGAATCGGGATCTTTTGGCTCAACTTTATCCGAGTTTTGCCGAGGGAGCAACTCCCTTTTTCACCTTGAATTGGTCAAAATACGCAGAATTTCTTACTTTTCGTGGAGGATTAGATCCAGTAACTGGAGGTCTATGGCTGACCGATATTATACACCATCATTTAGCTATTGCAATTCTTTTCTTGATAGCGGGTCACATGTATAGGACTAACTGGGGTATTGGTCACAGTATAAAAGACATTTTAGAGGCACATAAAGGTCCATTTACGGGCCAGGGTCATAAAGGTCTATATGAGATCCTAACA
>NC_007942.1:22500-35000 GCF_000004515.6 Glycine max
ATCATATCCCACTTAAGTTGGGCTAGCCTCTTTCTGGGGTTCCATACTCTGGGACTTTATGTCCATAATGATGTCATGCTTGCTTTTGGTACTCCGGAGAAACAAATCTTGATTGAACCTATATTTGCCCAATGGATACAATCTGCTCATGGTAAAACTTCCTATGGGTTCGATATACTTTTATCTTCAACGAACAGTCCGGCGTTCAATGCAGGACGAAGCATATGGTTGCCTGGTTGGTTAAACGCTGTTAATGAGAATAGTAATTCTCTATTCTTAACAATAGGGCCTGGAGACTTCTTGGTTCATCATGCTATTGCTCTTGGTTTACATACAACTACATTGATCTTAGTAAAGGGTGCTTTGGATGCGCGTGGTTCTAAGTTAATGCCAGATAAAAAAGATTTTGGTTATAGTTTTCCTTGCGATGGCCCGGGACGAGGCGGTACTTGCGATATTTCGGCTTGGGACGCATTTTATTTGGCAGTTTTCTGGATGTTAAATACCATTGGGTGGGTTACTTTTTATTGGCATTGGAAACACATTACACTATGGCAGGGTAATGTTTCACAGTTTAATGAATCTTCTACCTATTTGATGGGATGGTTAAGAGATTATCTATGGTTGAACTCTTCACAACTTATCAACGGATATAACCCTTTTGGTATGAATAGTTTATCAGTCTGGGCATGGATGTTCTTGTTTGGACATCTTGTTTGGGCTACTGGATTTATGTTCTTAATTTCCTGGCGCGGATATTGGCAGGAATTGATTGAAACTTTAGCATGGGCTCATGAACGCACACCTTTGGCTAATTTGATTCGATGGAGAGATAAACCAGTGGCTCTTTCCATTGTGCAAGCAAGATTGGTTGGACTAGCCCACTTTTCCGTAGGTTATATATTTACTTATGCAGCCTTCTTAATTGCCTCGACTTCGGGCAAATTTGGTTAATTTCATTAATTCTTTATTATTATATCTGGCATATCATTTCCTTCTATGGGGAAGGAAGGCCATTTATACATCTAGGATCCGACTTCTATCATTGATACTAATAGGAAATGAACCACTATGGCAAGGAAAAGTGTGATTCAGAGGGAGAAGAAGAGACAAAAATTGGAACAGAAATATCATTTGATTCGCCGATCCTCAAAAAAAGAAATAAGCAAAGTTCCGTCGTTAAGTGATAAATGGAAAATTCATGGAAAATTAGAATCACTACCGCGTAATAGTGCACCTATACGTCTTCATCGACGTTGTTTTTCGACCGGAAGACCGCGAGCTAATTATCGAGACTTTGGATTATCCGGACACATACTTCGTGAAATGGTTCATGCATGTTTATTGCCCGGTGCAACAAGATCCAGTTGGTAAGATAAGTAAGGATTCCAAATTCTCTTCATTTTTCTTATTTATTTTTCTTATCCGCGATCATAGGAGGGTCCCTTTACCGTTATGTATAAATGGTTTATTCTATTTGTACAGATATGGTAAAGGGACGCATTCCATCTTTGTTTTTGTTCTTTAGTTATCAATTCTTCTCTTTATCGCGGAGTAGAGCAACTTGGTAGCTCGCAAGGCTCATAACCTTGAGGTCACGGGTTCAAATCCCGTCTCCGCAACATTTTGAATTTGATAAAAACAAGGGTTCACTGAATAAAAAGGGGCATTATACACAGTAAATTCTATAACATTTTTCTTACTATGACTATTAAATACATATTTAAATAACTAAGTAGGGGCGGATAGCGGGAATCGAACCCGCGTCTTCTCCTTGGCAAAGAGAAATTTTACCATTCGACTATATCCGCGTTTTTAATGTACTTGATATGTTATTTTATTTGTACAGAGATCGGCCTGATATTCTATTAGGGGTAATTCAAAATAAATGTATATAATAGATTATATCTATATAGATATAATCTATTATAATAGATATTCTCTTCTAAATAAAATCTTTTATATTACTATTAATTAAGAATTCATTTTTGAATGAATTTCTATCAATAATTCCTACTTCTATTATTATATATTCTTTTTTTCTATGTATCTATATAATCGAATTGAAATTACGATTCTATCAAATCTTTTTATTTACTTTCTTTTTTTTTTTTTAAGAAAAAAGAAAGTTCTAATTATTAATAAATTATATCTATATATATATATATACAGATAGATATTCTATATCTTTTATCTTAATTAATATTTGACCCCTCCTTATAATGTGTTATAGTTTTCTTTATTTTTAGGAACTTATCCATTCCTTTTTTAATGTGCCCGACAATCCGAAAGAATTCTGGGGGAGGGGTCATTTCGTTTTTGATCTAGAATAAATAGAGCTTCAAGAAATGAGAGAATTAAGAATACCCACGAGAAACACTAATCCAATCCATAATGATGTACCGGAAAATACAACATTTTTGTTATTCGACCAACCTTCAGGAGAAGCAAATACAACAGGTACACTAATCAATAAAATAAATGAAATAGCAATTAATGCAAAAACAGCTAATTGGAAAGCAATAGTCATGTTTCTAATCCTCCAATTTACCAACAAAAGAACTTTACCATTTGATCCCCCAACCCCTTGATCCCTTTATTGACAAAAAAATTTATAATAAAAAAACGCAGAAGGGTTTTATCATGAATTCATTGATTTTTTTTACTTATTATCAACCCTTTTGAGGCATGGATCGAGGGTAGTTTTTTTACTTCACAAAAAGGCATGTTGGATTATTCACCTATATACATACCGATAGAAAACTAAACAAATAGATTCACATCGGATATCTTTACCCTTTATAGATAATATAAAGATAGATAATATAAAGGGTATCCATTTATATGCTCATGTTCTATTCAGTGGAATAAAGATAAAATATAAATTAGCTTTTGGAGAGATGGCTGAGTGGTTGATAGCCCCGGTCTTGAAAACCGGTATAGTTCGGAACAAAGAACTATCGAGGGTTCGAATCCCTCTCTCTCCTCTTTCTCGGCGAATCAATTTGTTTATTTTCTTAGTTTCTATCGAATCTTTTTTTTTTCGATAGAAACTAAGAAAAAAGGAAAAGAAATTCTTATTTAAATACGACCCGCTCAATTCAACCCAATATTTATAGTAATATTTATAGTAAAATAAAAGTGATTTCTACTTCATAGGATCTCATGTCTCAATTAAGAGGAGTCATGGAAAGAACTGGTTCAAAATCTCGATCAATTCCTTTTTCAAATCCTGCGGCAGCTGCGCGAGCTCTTCCCGCGTGCCATAAATGGCCTACAAATAGGAAGAATCCTAGAACAAAATGAGAAGTAGCTAACCAACTTCTAGGAGAAACATAATTGACTGCATTAATCTCTGTAGCTACGCCACCCACGGAATTTAAGGAACCTAAAGGAGCATGAGTCATATATTCCGCAGAACGGCGTTCTTGCCAAGGCTGTATATCTTTTTTCAGTCTACTCAAGTCTAAACCATTCGGACCCCTTAGAGGTTCTAACCAAGGAGCACGCAAATCCCAAAAACGCATAGTTTCTCCCCCAAAAATAACTTCTCCTGTCGGGGAACGCATTAGATATTTACCTAAACCTGTAGGTCCTTGAGCAGATCCTACATTAGCCCCAAGACGTTGGTCTCTAACTAGAAAAGTAAATGCTTGAGCTTGAGAAGCTTCTGGCCCAGTGGGCCCGTAAAACTCACTAGGATAAGCGGTATTATTAAACCAGACAAAGCAACAAGCAATAAAACCAAAAACAGATAAAGCACCTAAACTATAAGATAAGTAAGCTTCTCCAGACCATACAAGTGCACGCCGAGCCCATGCAAAAGGTTTGGTTAAGATATGCCAGATTCCACCAAGTATACAAATGGAACCCAACCATACATGCCCCCCAATTATATCTTCCAAATCGTCCACACTAACAATCCACCCTTCTCCCCCAAAAGGTGATTTTAATAAATATCCAAATATAATACTTGGACTAAGGGTCAAATTGGTTATTTTTCTTACATCTCCGCCCCCCGGAGCCCACGTATCATATATACCTCCAAAATAAAGAGCCTTGAATACTAGAAGAAACGCACCTATACCTAACAAGATTAAGTGAATACCCAAAATTGTAGTCATTTTATTTCTATCTTTCCATACATAACCGAAGAATGGAAAAGATTCTTCAAGAGTCTCAGGTCCCAAAAGTGCATGATAAATACCGCCAAAGCCCAATACTGCAGAGGAAATTAAGTGAAGTACTCCAGACACAAAGTATGGAAAGGTGTCTATAACTTCCCCCCCAGGACCTACCCCCCAACCTAGAGTAGCTAGATGGGGAAGTAAAATTAAACCTTGTTCATACATGGGCTTCTCGGGTACGAAATGAGCCACTTCAAAAAGGTTCATTGCTCCGGCCCAGAATACTATTAATCCAGCATGGGCTACATGGGCTCCTAGTAGTTTGCCGGATAAATTGATAAGTCGGGCATTCCCGGCCCACCAAGCGAAACCGGTAGTTTCCTGGTCACGACCAGTTAAAGCTAAAGTTCCATTAAAGAGCGTTTCCACGTGGTAGAACCTCCTCAGGGAATATAAGGTTTTCATGAGGCTGATCTTGAGCCGCCATCCACGCACGAATACCTTCGTTTAAGAGAATATTTTTGGTGTAGAAAGTCTCAAATTCAGGATCTTCCGCTGCGCGGATTTCTTGAGAAACGAAGTCATAGGCACGTAGGTTCAGGGCCAAACCGACTACCCCAAGAGCACTCATCCATAAACCAGTTACTGGTACAAATAACATAAAGAAATGTAACCAACGTTTATTGGAAAAAGCAACCCCAAAGATTTGGGACCAAAAGCGATTAGCAGTAACCATTGAATAAGTTTCTTCAGCTTGGGTTGGGTTAAAAGCACGGAATGTATTTGCGCCATCACCATCTTCAAATAAAGTATTTTCTACGGTGGCACCATGAATAGCGCATAGTAGTGCCGCGCCCAATACACCAGCAACTCCCATCATATGAAATGGGTTTAATGTCCAATTATGAAACCCTTGGAAAAAGAGGATGAATCGAAATATAGCTGCTACACCAAAACTAGGAGCAAAGAACCAACCAGACTGACCCAGTGGATAAATAAGGAATACAGAAACAAAAACAGCAATTGGACCAGAGAATGCGATTGCATTATAAGGCCGCAATTGAACAGATCGAGCAAGTTCAAATTGACGTAACATGAAACCTATTAATGCGAAAGCGCCGTGGAGAGCAACAAAAGTCCACAGACCACCTAATTGACACCAACGGGTAAAATCTCCCTGTGCTTCAGGACCCCACAGTAACAACAAAGAGTGTGCTAAACTATTAGCAGGAGTGGAGACTGCAGCGGTTAAGAAGTTGCAGCCTTCCAAATAAGAACTTGCCAATCCATGAGTATACCATGAAGTTACAAAGGTCGTACCTGTGAACCAACCCCCCAAGGCGAAATAGGCGCAAGGGAAGAGTAATAGACCGGACCAACCTACAAAAACGAAACGGTCCCTCCGCAACCAGTCATCCATAATATCAAATAAATCATTTTCATCTTTGGTAAATTTACCAAGAGCTATAGTCATAGCGATCCTCCTATTCAACTACTTCAACCATTTCCCAACACCTCATAGCATTTTCAGGGATGGGACGGACCCTCGAGGCTTTTATCATTTATCTATCTATATATAGAGAGAGATAATTTTCTCGTACACTTTCCCTTCTTTTTTAATTTTAATTGGTTTCGAATAAAAAATAATTTATGAGTCTATTGATATCTAGGGCAAATCGATGAACTCAATGTAGTTATTCCTTTCTATTCTTAAAAATCCTCCAAGTCATAAATCATAAAATCTCCTATGACTCAAAAATCCGATAGAAAATTTTTTTAAAAGAACTGTTCAAGAAACAAATGATCCCCTCTTTCACTCCTTATACCCAGCGGATCCTCAGACATATTTCTCTCCTTTCATCAGAGAATCTTATTCTTGAATCTTGTTTGTGAACTTACTTCTATTTTGTCTAGGGAACTACTCTAGGATCATAGATTTTATAAATTTCTATTTGATTTACACTTTTTTCTTTTTATTAATTATTATTTGATTTTTTTATTCATTATTATTATTATTTTATTAATTATTAAAAAAAATGAAATACAATATTAAAAAGAAAAAACTGTAAGTGAAAGTTTCTGTCTCACATACATTAATTGCTGGAAAAATATCGTACGCATCGATATGAAAAGAAAATATTTGATACGCGAAGACATAATTGAATGTATTTTTCAATTATTTCTATAAGATAAAATCTATCTATATCGATTTTATCTTATAGAAATAATTGAAATTGAAATGAATTTTTTCTTGTATTCGGAAAAAAAGATGTTTCAAATGAATAAAAACTTGTTTGGTGGAACTTGGAATAAGGCCCTTCTGAGTAAAGAAAGGGCATAGCCCTTTTTTTTATAGGACCTTCACAGGAACAAGAAGATTTAATTGGAAATATCGACAGATTCTTAGGGAGTCTAAACCAAAAAAGTATTAAAAAGAAAATGAAAAAATCATTGTTCGAATTTCATCTTTATCCAATTTGAATATCAGAATAGTAAATATAGGTATAATTCAATGGGTTAGGTCCACTTACTTTTTGTTAATCTTTCCCTTTTTAAAAATTTTACACTTTTTTTTTTAATTTCTTTCTTTACTATATTCTAATGAAATTCTATGATTACTTGATTTTTTATTACAAATAGAAACTTGTTCCAAATATCCACAATATTTCGATTCTTCCTTAAAATAGAAATACGACTGCTTTATTTCTGGAAAAAAAGTAAAAAGCCCCTTATCGGATTTGAACCGATGACTTACGCCTTACCATGGCGTTACTCTACCACTGAGTTAAAGGGGCCCTATTTGATTCAATTCCTAAATAAGGAACTAGCTAATATGACTAGTACATCTAATTGTTACTGCGTATACTTATTATATAAATTTATATAAATTATATAAATGGGATTCTAATATATGTACATCAATATATAATTTATATAATTTGCATAATGACTTATCAAAGAACAAAAAATGGTATTTACCTAGTGAATAGAATATAATAAAATAATAATAATTTTTTCATATTGGATTTGACCAATATCAATGGAATACATTCTTTCAAAATTGAGTCTGGAAGTCATTCTAATCATAACACCAAATTCATTTCATTGATACATAAATGTACTCACCAATTCAAATATTTCATCGAATCATTGATAAATGGATTCCATTTGTCCTGTCCCTAAACCAAATTCGTATTTTATTTTGAAAAGAATTTCAAAAACTTGTTGATCTCTATTTACCCAATTTCCAGATTGATTATCGTTTTTTTATTTCCCGGCTTAGGATTAGATATAAATATACCTAATACCTATCGAATCTTAGTAATAAAGGACAGTGAAAGAAATGAAGTTTTAACCTACCGTCCTTTCCAACAAACCAATCATTCCCGTAAAGGATTTTCTCTTTCGAAATCAAAATGATTAATCAAAAATTTCTATGGAATTCTGAAAGATGTAAAAATTTTTTTTATCGAATCATATCATTCCATTATATTGACAATTCAAAAAAACTGTTCATACTATGAACGTAGTATAATGGCGGTCGGGCAAGTATGCCCCCATCGTCTAGTGGTTCAGGACATCTCTCTTTCAAGGAGGCAGCGGGGATTCGACTTCCCCTGGGGGTAGGGTGCTACGAAAGGAGGTTGATCATGAATTTTCAATAAAAACTGAAATGTATTCTTCCTGTTCCTGGGTCGATGCCCGAGCGGTTAATGGGGACGGACTGTAAATTCGTTGGCAATATGTCTACGCTGGTTCAAATCCAGCTCGGCCCAATAATTTGCCAATCCACTATGAAGTTATATAACCCATTTATTGTTCTCCGGAAATGACTGATGTGCTCTGATACGGAAGAATCCAAATATTAAACATCCCTATTCTTTTTTTTTCTGTATTCTATCTTTCCACAAATTCGAATCTTGCTAATAATCTCGATTCATATCAAGATCTGTAAATAGAAAATCTAGGGAAAATATTTAAAAAAACAAAAAAATATTTTTTTGTTTTTTTTCATTGATTCCATTTTCAATCGATTTGTCAATAACAAAAAGATTGCTCGTAATCTGTGTCGATCTCACAAAAGTGCATATCGATATAGATATCAATCAATATATACAAAAATCCGCCTCTTTCATTTACAGCAAAATGGTTCGAATCCGAAATAGAAAAAGAAAAGCGTTTGAAAGAAACCGTAAAAATATGTATACTGTACACCCCTTTCCCTGGGATTGTAGTTCAATTGGTCAGAGCACCGCCCTGTCAAGGCGGAAGCTGCGGGTTCGAGCCCCGTCAGTCCCGATGGATCCAACCCCCCCAAAAAAAAGACATCTATTCATTTTTTGTGTGAAAGGGAATAAAATGGATAAACAAAATATTATTTCTAATAAGGAAGGAAAGGAAATTTTGAATTGCATCAAAAAAAATGTTTTTTTGTTTTATTTAGTATGGATAAAAGATCTTCCTATGTTATACTATTTAATTCTCGACGATGAGTCGATTTGATAACTAAGATATTGTTATTCGTGATATTGATCCAATTTGATATCATCGAAATCCAATTTATACCATTGTTGAATTAATTATCGATGAAAGATTTATCATCTCTATGGGATTAAATCCCGAATTTTTTATTGGAAATTTAAGAGAAATAAAACATAATAAAGATTATGGAAGTAAATATTCTTGCATTTATTGCTACTGCACTGTTTATTCTAGTTCCTACTGCTTTTTTACTTATAATTTACGTAAAAACGGTAAGTCAAAGTGACTAATTTCACTGAAATCTGACTTCTTCATTTTTATCAATGTAATCAATGATTAAAAAAAATGAAAAAGGTTTTCAATTTTTGGTCTTAGTCTAAAAAAAAAAGATCGGACTACAATCACCGTAATCCAGATAGTAGAAATCAAATATATTTGATTTCTACTATCTGACTGAGAATTGCGTCCAATTTTTTTTTAGTTTCATCTATTTGATTTGTATTGATTCCAATGAATCTGAAATAATCAAAAAACAACTCTTATTCTTCGGATTCTTTTTACAATCCCGGTATCATATTAAAAAAATAAAAAGGGGGGCAGGAATGGGGATTACGCGGTCCCCCATTTTCTATATATATAAAACCTGGTTAAGCGTCAGTTCATCGAAAGAGAAATTTTAAGAAGAATTCGGTTGGAATAGGAAGCAATTTCCTATTCTATTGGATTCTCTTGATTTTCTCAAAATACGAATATAGATATAATTCAAATCTTTGTTTGATTGAAAGAGTATTTTCAATTTCTATAATATACATATACATAGAATACATTACACTACTAGAATATAATAGAACCCTGAAATGCAGATCTATTTTATATTTGTTTATATTTGAACTCAATTAATTAGTATAAATGAAATACTTTAATTCAATAGTTAAAGTTAAGAAATTGAAAAACCCAAGTAGAAAACAAAATGGGTACTTTGATCCCTTAACTCAATTTTGAGTATCCCTATAGTCCACTTCTTCCCCATACTACGAGGGAAAGAGAAAATGAAAAAACTACCATTAAAGCAGCCCAAGCAAGACTTACTATATCCATGTAAATTTTGTCTCCTATCTCTAAAAATATGAAGGAATTTTTTAATTATTATTCAAAAATTTTTCTTCTATTATTTTCTTTTGTATTATTCACTAAAAAGACTATAATAATAGCGGAATTACTGTTAGAGAGTCAAAAAAAGGATTCAGGGCTAACACCATTGACGAAAAACAAGAATCCTTTCTATTAGAACATCTAAAAAGTTTTTTTTATATGATTTTTAGTAAAATAGGAAAATATTAAGCATAAACAACACATCCGGAAACATCCTCGGAAGTTTTAAGTAAATGAATGTTACTAACAGGTAGGAATAATAAGATTTCTGTTTTACCCCCCCATTTCATTAATTCATTAAGTAATTTCATTAAGTATAAAAAAAAGAATCAAGACAGATTCATTTGCATACTTATACTCTTTCTTATTTCTATTTGAAAAAATTTCGTAATGTCTCCCGATTCGTTCTCTAAAAAAACTAAAATAATCGGAAGATAGCTTGCCTATTCATTTTTTTTACTAGAGGTTAGTGAAAAGAAAGATTTTCTTTTTTCTATTCGATTTTAGAATAAAAAAATTTTGTAAAATATTTTAAATTATATATATAAGAAATTATATTTATATTATATAATTATATATATATATACTTTTAAGATTAAGAAAGCGAATTAGCTAAATTAAAAACTATTCAATCTAACTAATCTAACTAATATTAATGAAATGTGGAAGCACTAATAGACTTTCCATCAGTCTGTATACAAGGTTTTTCTTCCGCCCGTTCTCTAACTAAAAATGGAATTCCCTATCCAACTTATCCTTATCCAATCTAATTCGAGACCCAGTCAGTAGACGGACACTACAATAGTTGTGTAGTGAAAGAACTATCATTTCTAAATTTATGGATTCCTTTTCACTACTTGAATCCGAGACGAAAATATTTACATACAGCATTTTTTAGAATAAACCTACTGATGCTTAGAATTTATAATCAAACGAAAGTCTCAAGACTCCTTTTCCCTAGCTTGCTTCTATTGGAAAAAAGTTTTCTATAAAAAACGTAATACAATATTTCATTTCAAATGTCTTATTGCTTAGGCGACACCCGGATTTGAACTGGGGAAAAAGGATTTGCAGTCCCCCGCCTTACCACTCGGCCATGCCGCCAAATAGATATAGATATATAAATATATGAAGTATATGAGAATACCCCTTTTTTTTCTATTGAAAAAAAAAAAAAATATCGAGACAATTCGCAACCGTTAACTATTCATTTATGAATTATTCTTTAAGATTTGAATCTAAAATGGTTTTTTTCTTAATGAGATAAGAAAAGAAAATTGATACATAACCAATCCATATTGCTTTTTTATTGAAAAAAAAACTTTCTCCATTCCAATTATAACAGCAACTGTCAATATATGTAAACCCTAGAACATAAATTTGAATAGTTACACAGATATTATCTAATCGGGTATCTTATCCATCCATATATATATAATACCGATACTATGCGGAACGGAATTATCAAGAAATTGTCGTGCTTCTCCCTATTTTACAATTTTTCTATTCAATTTATTGAATAGAAAAATTGTAAAATAGGGAGAAGCACGACATGTTATGTGTTGTCCCAAACAAATATGACTGCAATTTACAATCCGAATTCATTTTTTCTGGTATCCAATTGAATTGGAATATGGAATATCATAATAATGATAGAACCGGGATGCATTTTTTTATATTCCTTAAAATGAAAAAAATCTTGAAATCCGGGTCGAATTTTTCAATTCATTTCCATTTTGAGATTATAATTTAGATTCTATCTGTTTGTTTTGTTGCAAATTCCTTCCTTCGAAGTTGAGTATAAAATTCTATTTTATTTATTCCTCTTTTCATAATAGGTATTTCATACACGGGATTAGTTAAAATTTCATGTAATTCAGTATAAAGAACAGAAATTCCAGTATTGCTAAATTGATTCATGTGATTTGATGAAGAATGGCAGCAAATCGGTGGAATATTTTTCGATAAAATTCACGGGGAAATTGAAAATGCTTGGGGATGGAAATGAAGGAATGTCTACACTACCTGGATTGAATCAGATACAATTTGAAGGGTTTTGTAGGTTCATTGATCGGGGCTTACCAGAAGGGCTTTTTAAGTTTCCAAAAATTGAGGATACAGATCAAGAAATTGAATTTCAATTATTTGTAGAAACATATCAATTATTAGAACCCTTGATAAACGAAAAAGATGCTGTATATGAATCGCTTACATATTCTGCTGAATTATATGTATCTGCGGGATTAATTTGGAAAAGTAGTAGGGACATACAAGAACAAACTATTTTTGTTGGAAACATTCCTTTAATGAATTCTCTGGGAACTTCTATAGTAAATGGAATATACAGAATTGTAATCAATCAAATATTGCAAAGCCCTGGTATTTATTACCGTTCAGAATTGGACCCTAGCGGAATTTCGGTCTATACTGGCACCATAATATCAGACTGGGGGGGTAGATTAGAATTAGAGATTGATAGAAAAGCAAGGATATGGGCTCGTGTGAGTAGGAAACAGAAAATATCTATTCTAGTTTTATCATCAGCTATGGGTTCGAATTTAAGCGAAATTCTAGAGAATGTTTGTTATCCTGAAATTTTCGTTTCTTTCCTAAATGATAAGGATAAAAAAAAAATAGGGTCAAAAGAAAATGCCATTTTGGAGTTTTATCGACAATTTGCTTGTGTTGGTGGAGATCCAGTATTTTCTGAATCTTTATGTAAAGAATTACAAAAAAAAT
>NC_007942.1:37500-82500 GCF_000004515.6 Glycine max
TATAAACATCAACAACTCCGAATTGGATCAGTTTCTCCTCAACAAATAAGTGCTTGGGCAAAAAAAATCCTACCTAATGGAGAGATAGTGGGGGAGGTAACAAAACCCTATACTTTTCATTACAAAACCAATAAACCCGAAAAAGATGGATTATTTTGTGAAAGAATTTTTGGGCCTATAAAAAGTGGGATTTGTGCTTGTGGAAATTATCGAGTAATCAGAGATAAAAAGGACGACCCAAAATTTTGTGAACAATGCGGAGTAGAATTTATTGATTCTCGGATACGTAGATATCAAATGGGCTATATAAAACTGGCATGCCTAGTAACTCATGTGTGGTATTTGAAACGTCTTCCTAGTTATATCGCAAATCTTTTAGATAAATCTCTAAAGGAATTAGAAAGTCTAGTATACTGCGATGTGTGATTTGATAAAAATTTTTATTGTACAGATTCCGAATGAGAAACTGTCATTCCATTTAATTTAATTGGGATGCCCTGAATCTGACATGTCTCTTGGAATGAGTAACATGAAACTCAGAATTATGGATGTATTGAATACTCCCTAATAAAAAGGGAATTGGTCTATGGTCAATTCAGTAACAAAAAATATGAAATTATAAATATAAATTTCTAACTGTACGTACCTCGTGAAAAAAAAAATATTTTTTCTTGTAGAATTAGCGATTCCATCTTTTTTAGAAAGAACTGAAATTATGTTCAAATAAGCAAATATATCGTGGTTGCAGAAGTCTATACATCGCATATAGGCTTAAGGACATCCTGACAGAACCATCGAGGCGACGTTTGGACCTAAAAGATCGAATGGAATGATACATAGACAAATAAATCTCTTATGAATTTCGGGATACTCTTTTATTTAATTAATTTAATTAATCCATTTTTGAAGATTCCGCATTCGAAGGGGAGTAGACTACTCAAGAACTTTACTTTTCATTTCTTTTCTGCCTTAATTGAGAATTGGATAAATAATTAAGAAAATAAAAAAAAAAGAATATGTCAATGAAATGTTGATTGGTATTTATTGAGAACTTGAGTAAAGAGTAAACCTTTTTCTTTTAGATTAGAGTTTTTTTATAGATTTTGAAAGTGAAAACCCTTTGTTTTTTTTATTTGGTATAACTACTTGAGCCGGATGAAAGGAAACCTTCACGTCCGATTTTGAAAGGGGGAGATCTTATTGGATTGGATCCTATCTCAATTTTTCGTTTGCTAGACCCGTAGTTAAAAAACCCACTTTCTTACGATTACGAGGTTCATTCGAATATGAAATCCAATCTTGGAAACACAGCATACCACTTTTTTTTACTACCCAAGGTTTTGATATATTTCGAAATCGAGAAATTTCAAGTGGAGCGGGTGCTATCCGAGAACAATTGGCCGATCTGGATTTGAGAATTCTTATGGATTCTTCGTTGATAGAATGGAAAGAATTAGGGGAAGAGGGATCCCCGGACAATGAAAACGAATGGGAAGATCGAAAAGTTGGAAGAAGAAAGAATTTTTTGGTTCGACGCATAGAATTAGCTAAGCATTTTCTCCGAACAAATATAGAACCAGAATGGATGGTTTTATGTCTTTTACCAGTTCTTCCTCCCGAATTGAGACCGATTATTCAAATCGATGGGGGTAAACTAATGAGCTCTGATATTAATGAACTATATAGAAGAGTTATCTATCGGAATAATACTCTTATCGATTTATTAACAACAAGTAGATCTACTCCAGGAGAATTAGTAATGTGTCAGGAGAAATTGGTACAAGAAGCCGTGGATACACTTCTTGATAATGGAATCCGCGGACAACCGATGAGGGACGGTCATAATAAGGTTTACAAATCATTTTCTGATATAATTGAGGGCAAAGAGGGAAGATTTCGCGAGACTCTACTTGGGAAACGGGTTGATTATTCGGGTCGTTCTGTCATTGTTGTAGGTCCATCACTTTCATTACATAGATGTGGATTGCCCCGCGAAATAGCAATAGAACTTTTCCAGACATTTCTAATTCGTGGTCTAATTCGAAAACATTTTGCTTCGAACATAGGAATTGCTAAGAGTAAAATTCGGGAAAAAGAACCGATTGTATGGGAAATACTTCAAGAAGTTATGCAGGGACATCCCGTATTGCTGAATAGAGCGCCGACTCTGCATAGATTAGGTATACAGGCATTCCAACCCATTTTAGTAGAGGGGCGTGCTATTTGTTTGCATCCATTAGTTTGTAAGGGATTCAATGCAGACTTTGATGGGGATCAAATGGCTGTTCATGTGCCTTTATCTTTAGAAGCTCAAGCAGAAGCTCGTTTACTTATGTTTTCTCATACGAACCTCCTGTCTCCGGCTATTGGGGATCCTATTTCCGTACCAACTCAAGATATGCTTATTGGACTTTACATATTAACGAGCGGGAATCGTCGAGGTATTTATTCAAATAGGTATAATCCACGGAATTGCGGAAATTTTAGAAATCTTAAAAATGAAAGAATTCGAGATAATAACTATAAGTATACGAAAAAAAAAGAACCCTTTTTTTGTAATTCCTATGATGCAATTGGAGCTTATCAACAAAAAAGAATAAACTTCGATAGTCCTTTGTGGCTCCGGTGGCGACTAGATCAACGCATTATTTCGTCAAGAGAAGTTCCTATCGAAGTTCACTATGAATCTTTAGGTACCTATCATGAAATTTATGAGCATTATCTAGTAGTAAGAAGTACAAAAAAAGAAATTCGTTCTATATACATTCGAACCAATGTTGGTCATATTTCTTTTTATCGAGAAATCGAAGAAGCTATACAAGGTTTTTGCCGGGCCTATTCATATGATATCTAATCATATGATATCTAATCATATAGATCATATAGATGGTTGGTATCTAAGATAAGAAAATTTATGATACCGATGTAAATTCAGGTCTTCATGGTTTAACGAAAATCATAGTTTTTCAATTTCTACGCAAATCAAGATAAAGAAAAGGCAGTTTTCCAATCATTGACTCAAACCCATTGTTGAACCGAATCCCACTGAGTGGAATATGGAGGTACTTATGGCAGAACGGGCCAATCTAGTCTTTCACAATAAAGTGATAGGTGGAACTGCCATTAAACGACTTATTAGCAGATTAATAGATCACTTTGGAATGGCATATACATCACATATCCTGGATCAAGTAAAGACTCTGGGATTCCGTCAAGCTACGGATACATCCATTTCATTAGGAATTGATGACCTTTTAACAATACCTTCTAAAGGATGGCTAGTCCAAGATGCTGAACAACAAAGTTTGATTTTGGAACAACATCATCATTATGGGAATGTACATGCAGTAGAAAAATTACGCCAATCCATTGAGATATGGTATGCTACAAGTGAATATTTTCGACAAGAAATGAATCCTAATTTTAGGATGACCGACCCCTTTAATCCAGTCCATATAATGTCCTTTTCGGGAGCTAGAGGAAATGCGTCTCAAGTACACCAATTAGTGGGTATGAGAGGATTAATGTCGGATCCACAAGGACAAATGATTGATTTACCTATTCAAAGCAATTTGCGCGAAGGGCTTTCTTTAACAGAATATATAATTTCTTGCTACGGAGCTCGTAAAGGGGTTGTAGATACTGCTGTACGAACATCAGATGCTGGATATCTTACACGCAGACTTGTTGAAGTGGTTCAACACATTGTTGTACGTCGAACGGATTGTGGTACCATTCAAGGAATTTCGGTGAATACCCAGAATGGAATGATGCCGGAAAGAATATGGATACAAACATTAATTGGTCGTGTATTAGCAGACGATATATACAGAGGTTCACGATGCATTGCCGTTAGAAATCAAGATATTGGAATTGGACTTATCAATCGATTTAAAACCCTTCAAACCCAACCAATATCTATCCGAACTCCCTTTACCTGTAGGAATACATCTTGGATCTGTCGATTGTGTTATGGCCAAAGTCCTACTCATGGTCACTTGGTGGAATTAGGAGAAGCTGTAGGTATTATTGCGGGCCAATCCATTGGAGAACCGGGCACTCAACTAACATTAAGAACTTTTCATACTGGCGGAGTCTTCACTGGAGGTACTGCAGAACAGGTGCGAGCACCTTATAATGGAAAAATTCAATTCAATGAAGATTTGGTTCATCCTACACGTACACGTCATGGGCATCCTGCTTTTCTATGTTATATAGATTTGTATGTTACTATTGAAAGTGGTGATATTATACATAATGTGACTATTCCACCAAAAAGTTTTCTATTAGTTCAAAACAATCAATATGTAAAATCAGAACAAGTAATTGCCGAGATTCGCGCAGGAACATACACTTTTAATTTAAAAGAAAAAGTTCGAAAACATGTCTATTCTGACTTAGAAGGAGAAATGCATTGGAGTACCGATGTGTACCATGCATCAGAATTTAGATATAGTAATGTCCATATCTTACCAAAAACAAGTCATTTATGGATTTTATCAGGAAAATCATACAGGTCCGGTTCAGTCTCTTTTTCAATCCGAAAAGATCAAGATCAAATGAACATTCATTATCTTTCTACTGGAGAAAGAGATTTTTGTAACCTTTTAGCAAGTAAAAAAAAAGTAAGACATAAATTGTTTCGTTTCAATCCTTCTGATAAAAAAGAAAGAAGGATTTCAGATTATTCAATATTTAATCAAATCATATCTATAGATCATTGTCATTTTACACATCCTACTATTTTCCATGATACTACGGATTTATTAGCAAAGAGGCGGAGAAATAGATTAATTATTCCATTTCAATTCCAATCGATTCAAGAACGAGACAAAGAGCTAATGTTAGCTTCCAGTATCTCGATTGAAATACCAATCAATGGTATTTTTCGTAGAAATAGCATTCTTGCTTATTTCGATGATCCTCAATACCGAACACAGAGCTCGGGAATTACTAAATATAGGACTATAGGTATAAATTCCATTTTTAAAAAAGAGGATTTTTTAATTGAGTATCAAGGAGTTAAAGAATTTAAGACAAAATACCAAATTAAAGTAGATCAATTTTTTTTCATTCCCGAGGAAGTGCATATTTTACCAGAATCTTCTTCCATAATGGTACGGAACAATAGTATCGTTGAAGTAGATACACTAATCACTTTAAATATAAGAAGTCGAGTAAGGGGATTGGTCCGATTGGAGAAGAAAAAAAAAAAGATTGAATTAAAAATATTTTCCGGGGATATCTATTTTCCCGGAGAAATGGATAAGATATCCCGACACAGTGCCGTGTTGATACCACCAAGAACGGTAAAAAAAAATTCAAAAGAAAAAAAAATGAAAAATTGGATCTATGTCCAATGGATCACAATTACGAAAAAAAAGTATTTTGTTTTGGTTCGACCGGTAATTTTATATGAAATAGCGGATAGGATCAATTTAGTAAAACTTTTTCCCCAAGATATGTTCCAAGAAAGAGATAATCTGGAACTTAAAGTTATTAATTATATTCTTTCTGGAAATGGAAAATCCATTCGGGGAATTTCTGATACAAGTATTCAATTAGTTAGGACTTGTTTAGTCTTAAATTGGGATCAAGACAAAAAATTTTCTTCTATAGAAAATGCGCATGCTTCTTTTGTTGAAATAAGTATAAAAGGTTTGGTTAGATATTTCTTAAGAATTGACTTAGTGAAATCCCATATTTCATATATAAGAAAAAGGAATAATCCGCCCGGTTCAAGATTTATCTTGGATAATGAGTCGGACCGCACCACCATCAATCCATTTTTTTCTATTGATTCGAGGGAAAAAATTCAACAATCACTTAGTAAAAATCATGGAACTATTCGTATGTTGTTGAATAGAAATGAAAAATGCCGATCTTTGATAATTTTGTCATCATCGAATTGTTTTCAAATACGATCATTCAACCATGGAAAATATTACAATGGGATAAAAGAGGGAATTAATCAAATTCAAAGAGATGCTATGATTCCAATTAAAAATTCGTTAGGTCCTTTAGGAATAGCCCCTCAAGTTGCCCATTTTGATTTTTACCGTTTAATAACTCATAATCAGATCTCGATAATTAAAAATGGGCAACTTGACAAATTAAAAGAAACTTTTCAAGTATTCCAATATTATTTCCTGGACGAAAACGAGAGAATTTATAAACCTGATCTGTGTAGTAACATCATTTTAAATCCATTCTATTTGAATTGGCATTTTCTCCACCATAATTATTGTGAAAAAACGTTTACAATAATGAGTCTTGGTCAATTTATTTGCGAAAATGTATGTATAGTTCAAACGAAAAATGCACCACACCTAAAATCGGGTCAAATTCTAACAGTTCAAATGGATTCTGTAGGAATAAGATCGGCTAACCCTTATTTGGCGACTCCTGGAGCAACGGTTCATGGCCATTATGGGGAAATACTTTCTGAAGGAGATATATTAGTTACATTTATCTATGAAAAATCGAGATCGGGTGATATAACACAAGGTCTTCCAAAAGTAGAACAGGTATTAGAAGTTCGTTCGATTGATTCAATATCGATGAACCTAGAAAAGAGAGTTGATACTTGGAATGGGCGTATAACAAAAATTCTTGGCATTCCTTGGGGATTCTTGATTGGTGCTGAGCTAACGATAGCGCAAAGTCGTATTTCTTTGGTTAATAAAATTCAAAAAGTTTATCGATCCCAGGGAGTTCACATTCATAATAGACATATAGAAATTATTGTGCGTCAAATAACATCAAAAGTCTTGGTTTCCGAAGATGGAATGTCTAATGTTTTTTTGCCCGGTGAACTAATTGGATTGTTGCGAGCCGAACGAGCAGGGCGTTCCTTAGAAGAGGCGATTTGCTATCGAGTTCTATTATTGGGGATAACAAAAACATCTCTGAATACTCAAAGTTTCATATCTGAAGCAAGTTTTCAAGAAACTGCTAGAGTTTTATCAAAAGCCGCTCTCCGGGGGCGCATAGATTGGTTGAAAGGTCTGAAAGAGAACGTTGTTTTAGGGGGAATGATACCTGTTGGTACCGGATTCAAAAGAATAATGAACCGTTCAAAGCAAAGGCAATATAACAAGATGACCTCGGAAACAAAAAAAAAGAATTTATTTGAGGGCGAAATGAGAGATATTTTGTTTCACCACAGAGAATTCTTTTTTTTTGTTTCAAAGAATTTATGCGATACATCGCAGCAATCTAGTATTTAATAATTCCTAAAATAATGATTCTTAAGAGCGGATTCATCTTCGGTCATTTTATTTTGTATAATAAAAGAAAGATAATAAAGAGAATAATCATATTAAATATTAAATAGAAAAAATGGCCCGATCATTTATCAAAGGCCAATCTTCGGTAGAAGAGAAGGTTCCTTTGGAACACTTATTTCTATTTCAGTATACCGGGTCTCTTTCTTTCATTTCAAAAAATTTATAGAATTTCGATTTTGAAATGAAAGAAAAGTGTGGGGATAAATATAAATGACAAAAAGATATTGGAACATAATCTTGGAAGAGATGATGGAAGCAGGAGTTCATTTTGGCCACGGTACTAGAAAATGGAATCCTAAAATGTCACCTTATATATCTGCAAAGCGTAAGGGTATTCATATTACAAATCTTATTAGAACTGCTCGGTTTTTATCAGAAGCTTGTGATTTAGTTTTTGATGCAGCAAGTGAGGGAAAACAATTCTTAATTGTTGGTACAAAAAAAAAAGCAGCGGATTCAGTAGCACGGGCTGCAATAAGAGCTCGGTGTCATTATGTTAATAAAAAGTGGCTCGGCGGTATGTTAACGAATTGGTATACTACAGAAACACGACTTCAAAAGTTCAGGGACTTGAGAATGCAACAAAAGACGGGGAGACTCAATAGTTTTCCAAAAAGAGATGCCGCTATATTGAAGAGACATTTAGCTCATTTGGAAACATATCTTGGCGGCATTAAATATATGACGGGGTTACCTGATATTGTAATAATCGTCGATCAACAAGAAGAATATACGGCTCTTCGAGAATGTATAACTTTGGAAATTCCAACAATTTGTTTAATCGATACAAATTGTGACCCGGACCTCGCCGATATTTCAATTCCAGCTAATGATGATGCTATAGCCTCAATTCGATTAATTCTTAACAAATTAGTATTTGCAATTTGTGAGGGCCGTTCTAGCTATATACGAAATTCTTGATTAATAATAAAATAAAAAAATTATTGGATTTAGTTGGAGGGGTTCATAGATTTAGGGAATCGATTACTATACTAGTAATAAATTGTACAAAAAATAAAAATATAAATAATATAAATATAAAAAGAACAAACACAAATTTTATGTGATTAGTCGCGGTATTTAAAATAAAAAATGAAAGTAGACAAATAAAAAAGGAAAGGAGATGTTTGAATAAAAATAATTCCCCTTCAAGTTCTTATTTTTTGAGAGGACAGGACAATATGAATGTTTTATTATGCTCTATCAACACATTAAAAAGATTATATGATATATCTGCTGTGGAAGTAGGTCAACATTTCTATTGGCAAATAGGGAGTTTCCAAGTACATGCCCAAGTACTTATTACTTCTTGGGTTGTAATTGCTCTCTTATTGGTTTCAGCCATTCTAATTATTCGAAATCTGCAAACCATTCCCGCTTTCGGTCAGAATTTCTTTGAATATGTTCTTGAATTCATTCGAGACGTGAGCAAAACTCAAATTGGAGAAGAATATGGTCCGTGGGTTCCTTTTATTGGAACTTTGTTTCTATTTATTTTTGTTTCTAATTGGTCGGGGGCTCTTTTACCTTGGAAAATCATACAATTACCTCACGGGGAGTTAGCTGCACCCACAAATGATATAAATACTACCGTTGCTTTAGCTTTACTTACATCAATTGCATATTTCTATGCGGGTCTTTCAAAAAAAGGATTAGCTTATTTTAATAAATACATCCAACCAACCCCAATCCTTTTACCGATTAACATCTTAGAAGATTTCACAAAACCCTTATCTCTTAGTTTTCGACTTTTCGGAAATATATTAGCTGATGAATTAGTAGTTGTTGTTCTTGTTTCTTTAGTACCTTTAGTAGTTCCTATACCTGTCATGTTCCTTGGATTATTCACAAGCGGTATTCAAGCTCTCATTTTTGCTACTTTAGCTGCGGCTTATATAGGTGAATCCATGGAAGGCCATCATTGACCAGTTTTCTACAAAATAGTCCTTTTCGTTTAGCTTGCCGCACATATATTGCGGCTCAATATAATCTACTTAGTAAACATCTATATCTATCTACCTATATCTATATAGATATAGGTAGATAGATATAGATAGATATTCGATTAGCATATATTAGCATATATTAGTATATATTGGATATTCAAAAAAAAAATAATAAATAAAAAAATTAAGAGCCATAATTAGAATTCTGTATGATATTTACGTTTACGGCGTGTGATAAAAAGATACTATATAGAACTAAAGGAGATTCCCGTTTCAGTTACATTCAATTCAACGATTGACCAAAAGAGAATTCAAAAAATAACATTTAGATCACCCAAATTCCAATATTTCTATGAAACAATAATTAAATCTAACGAATTTATTTCGATTGATTGTATCCATATGGGGTAATAATAAAAGGGGGAGGAGAGCTTAAAAAAACAAGATAACAAATAAAGTATAAGTGCGGGGGGTCAAACTGGGTGTATATAATCGGATCACTATAAGACAACTCTTTCTTTTGAGGTTTCAAAGAATGATTTTCGAATTCGATTGAATCTAAAACACAAAATAATTGGTTTACAGGATAGAAGAAACCCACGTATATGTGATAGGATATTCTATATGAACTAGTTATATATGAACTAACCATATCCATATATATTATATAAAATAACTAATATTTTATATCTAAAATTGCCCCGCTACTACTGTAAATTTCGATAGGGATTAAAAAACAAAGCCTTTCCGTTTCATCTCGAATTGTGAATTGAATATTCAATGACTAAAAAAATGGAATAAAAAAACGAAGAATTCAAAGAATGATTCCAAATTGAAGGTAGGATAAGAACAAAGGTTCTACATATTCACAAAAAAAAACTATGTATGTAGGTAGAGACGAAAAAATAAATCTCGAAGTAATTCGTAGAGTTCAATAACTATTATTATTTTCAATTCGGAATTCTTATTAATTACTTTAAACCGAATAAATCTTGATAATTGAAAAATTAAGTCATAATTTATTGGTTGATTATATCATTAACTATTTCTTTATTTTATATTTAGGTTACGAGGAAATTATCATGAATCCAATTATTTCTGCTGCTTCTGTTATTGCTGCTGGGTTGGCCGTAGGGCTTGCTTCTATTGGACCTGGGGTTGGTCAAGGCACTGCTGCAGGGCAAGCTGTAGAAGGGATTGCACGACAACCGGAGGCAGAGGGAAAAATACGAGGTACTTTATTGCTTAGTTTGGCTTTTATGGAAGCTTTAACAATTTATGGACTGGTTGTAGCATTAGCACTTTTATTTGCTAATCCTTTTGTTTAATCCTAAAAAAATAGAAATACATATCCTTTTTTCCGTGGACTTGCTTTACCGGTCTTGCTTTTTCGAATTCTATTTATATTAATATTTCACTCCTATAATTATTTATCCGTTCGGACAAGAACACAGGGGAAGGACTAATTGAAAGGTGAAGAATTCACATACTGATTCGCCCTCTTTCTTCTCTTTTTTAGTCCAATGACCCCCCCTTTTTTTTAAGATAATTTTTCTCAAGTGTTAAAACTTGAGAGATTTTGCAATGGATATAAGAACTGGTATCTAATTCGAATAAGTATCATTCTTTTAGGGAATCTTCCAATTGATTGACCAATCCAAATAATATATGGATATATATATATAGATAGATCTATCTATATATATATCTAACTAATATAGGAATCTTAGAAAGATAATTAGTCTATTCATAAGAGGAGATGAGATCATATGAAAAATATAACCGATTCTTTCCTTTGTTTGGGCTACTGGCCATCCGCCGGAAGTTTCGGGTTTAATACCGATATTTTAGCAACAAATCCAATAAATCTTAGTGTAGTGTTAGGTGTATTGGTTTTTTTTGGAAAGGGAGTGTGTGCGAGTTGTTTATTTCAAAGAATAGATTGGATCCAACCAAACTGCACTTTTTAGTTATAACTAAGAAAATGTGCATAATCCCGCGAATTACTTCTGAAAATTACTTCTGAATTAATGAAATTTTTTCAATAATTTAAGAAAAAATATTTAAGAACTATAGCATTTCGCGATTTATTGGTAATCCACTTTGATTCTCTATTAACCAATAATTTTGGACTATTACCATGGTTAAAGTGAATAGTTTGAAGTCTAGACGCAGTGTAGTACTCTTTCTACCACTATGTTAATACAGAAATGAAATGGTTTCGATAAAATTATTAGATTTTTTTTTCGATATAGAACACTCATGTCGATAAAATGGCTTGAATCCTATTTACTTACGGCAAGAAATTGAAAAACGGGTTAATTTAACCCTCCCTTTTGTACAATGCGTAATCGATGACCTATGTATAAATGAATAAGAATTCTTTGGATTTGAAGAAAAAAAACAACTTTGCTGACATATATTTGTTTGGTCAGAAGAGTCCTCCGAATATTCTGGTCTTATATTGGTAATTGTTTTCAATATTTTAAAAATAAAAATAGCGAAGAGAGGATAGGCTCATTACATAAAAAATTGGTAAATTTCCCATAAGTAATTGAGTGTGAGAGCCAAATGAATCGAAAGATTCATGTTTGGTTCGGGAAGAGATCCTAGACATTTTGAAATGAATGGAAAGAGAGTCTACTTTCATTAAGTGATTTATTAGATAATCGAAAACAGAAAATCTTGAGAACTATTCGAAACTCAGAAGAATTACGGGAAGGGGCCATTGAACAGCTGGAAAAAGCCCAAGCCCGCTTAAGGAAAGTCGAAACGGAAGCAGATCGTTTTCGGGTGAATGGCTATTCTGAGATCGAACGAGAAAAATTGAATTTAATTAATTCAATTTATACGACTTTGGAACAATTAGAAAATTACAAAAACGAAGCCATTCATTTTGAACAACAAAGAGTGATTAATCAAGTCCGACAACGGGTTTTACAACAAGCCTTACAGGGAGCTCTAGGAACTCTAAAGAGTTGCTTGAACAACGAGTTACATTTACGTACTGTCAGTGCTAATATTGGCATGTTTGGGACGATGAAAGAAAAAATAACTGATTAGTCTTTCTATTATAAAATAGAGTATAGGCATTATTTTTTTCTTCTAAAAAAATAAAATTAAGAAATTTTCATGGTAACCATTCGTGCAGATGAAATTAGTAAAATTATCCGTGAACGCATTGAGCAATATAATACGGAAGTAAAAATTGTAAATACGGGTACCGTACTTCAAGTAGGCGACGGTATTGCTCGTATTTATGGTCTTGATGAAGTAATGGCGGGTGAATTAGTGGAATTTGAAGAGGGTACTATAGGCATTGCTTTGAATTTGGAATCCAAAAATGTTGGTGTTGTATTAATGGGTGATGGTTTGATGATACAAGAGGGAAGTTCAGTAAAAGCAACAGGAAGAATTGCTCAGATACCTGTAAGTGAGGCTTATTTGGGTCGTGTTATAAATGCCCTGGCTAAACCAATTGATGGTCGAGGAGAAATTTCAGCTTCGGAATCTCGATTAATCGAATCTCCTGCTCCCGGTATTATTTCGAGACGTTCCGTATATGAGCCTCTCCAAACAGGACTTATTGCTATTGATTCGATGATCCCCATAGGACGTGGCCAACGAGAATTAATTATTGGAGACAGACAAACGGGTAAAACAGCAGTAGCCACAGATACTATTCTCAATCAACAGGGACAAAATGTAATATGTGTTTATGTAGCTATTGGTCAAAAAGCATCTTCTGTGGCTCAAGTGGTGAATACCTTACAAGAAAGAGGAGCAATGGAATACACTATTGTAGTAGCTGAAACAGCGGATTCTCCAGCTACATTACAATACCTCGCCCCTTATACAGGAGCAGCTCTGGCTGAATATTTTATGTACCGTGAACGTCACACTTTAATCATTTATGACGATCTCTCCAAACAAGCACAGGCTTATCGCCAAATGTCTCTTCTATTACGAAGACCACCTGGTCGCGAAGCTTATCCAGGGGATGTTTTTTATTTACATTCACGTCTTTTGGAAAGAGCCGCTAAATTAAGTTCTCAGTTAGGCGAAGGAAGTATGACTGCTTTACCAATAGTTGAAACTCAATCGGGAGATGTTTCAGCTTATATTCCTACTAATGTAATTTCCATTACAGATGGCCAAATATTCTTATCTGCCGATCTATTCAATGCTGGAATCAGACCCGCTATTAATGTAGGTATTTCCGTTTCCAGAGTTGGATCGGCGGCTCAAATTAAAGCCATGAAACAAGTAGCTGGTAAATTAAAATTGGAATTAGCACAATTCGCAGAATTAGAAGCTTTTGCCCAATTCTCTTCTGATCTCGATAAAGCTACTCAAAATCAATTAGCAAGAGGTCAACGATTGCGCGAGTTGCTTAAACAATCCCAATCAGCTCCTCTTACCGTGGAAGAACAGATAATAACTATTTATACTGGAACGAATGGTTATCTTGATTCATTAGAAATTGGACAGGTAAGGAAATTTCTTGTTGAGTTACGTGCTTACTTAAACACGAATAAACCTCAATTCAAAGAAATCATATCTTCTACCAAGACATTCACTGGGGAAGCAGAAGTCCTTTTGAAGGAAGCTATTCAAGAACAGATGGAACTCTTTTTACTACAGGAACAGGTAGAAAAAAATTGATTAATCATTTAATAACTTTATAATTTCACTTTCAAATTCTTATAATTAGTATCTTTTAATATCTTTTTATTTCATTTGAATATAATATTAATATATAAATAAAATGAATTCGAATGAAAATAGAAAAAAAAAAAAAAAAAATAGAATAAATAAAATAGAAGGACAAGGTATAAATTGCATATATTTGCATATATATGCAAATATATGCAAACAATTTGCGTCCAATAGGATTTGAACCTATACCTAAGGTTTAGAAGACCTCTGTCCTATCCATTAGACAATGGACGCTTCTATTTTTTTTTTTTTCTTTTATTCTTTAACCTTATTAACTAAAAAAGGTTAAAGAATAAAAGAATTCTATATTCTATATATAGGAATTCTATATTCTATATATAGAAAAGATATAGAAAATTTATAGAAAATAAATAAAATTCAATTTGTTATAAATACCTAAAATAAATACCTAAAACTAAATTAAGAAATTAAAAAAAAGAATTGACAAATTCATTTAAAATTCTAGATTCATTCTATAAGAAAAAAGATAGATTCAAATAGAATAAATAGAGAATATAAGCGGGTAGCGGGAATCGAACCCGCATCGTTAGCTTGGAAGGCTAGGGGTTATAGTCGACGTTGATTCATCATTTTGATTTCAATTTAACGTCTCTAATTCAAAACCGAACGTGAAACTTTTGTTTCATTCGGCTCCTTTACAGAAAAAATTAAGAGATGGAAAATCAAAAAATTGACCCATAACATCTATGTCAGCCTTTTTGTTTTGTATGAATAAGTTTAAAACATCTTGCTTTTTAGATGATCCCTCTAGAAGAGCAGTATTATAATAATCTATGTTTTTTTTCTAGTTACTTCGTTCTCTATTTCTATTTAATAGAATCTTTAGGAAAAGCATAAAATTTCTGTCGAGCTAAAAAAATGTAGATGTCTCTAGTAAACTAAAAGAATCGTTTAATAGCTATTTTGCTTCAATCTCTACTATACAAAAAAATGGAAGATTTAGTTACGATTAGAAAGAAACTTTCTATATATCTCTCCATAGATCCTTTCGTCATACTCAAAAAAATTCGGATTATAGATCCAATTCCAAAAACTTATGTTTCATAATTTTAGAACTCAAGTTGTCAATTTAGAATTGATTCTTCTTGTATACAAATTACGATAATGTATATTATACCGCAAATCATTCATTGAGGGTATAAAGGATTCCCTTTAAGTAAGAAATAAAGTTTTTGATCGGAATATGAATCAAACGGGGGATCCCTTAACTATTTAGGGGTCCATGGAACGAATCGCACTTTTACCACTAAACTATACCCGCTACAATACAATTATTGTATCTTTTGTCGAACAAAGCAATCAGACAAAATCAATAAAGAAATAGAGGGGCATAATATTCAATATTCTAATAATTCGAGTATTGACATGTTTAATTAGAGTATCTTCTAATGAAATTTGAAAAACGGGGTGAATTACATTTTTGGATTTTGTTTTTGCTGAAGGTATTTTTTTTTCGAATAAAGTACATTCAATTCAAATAAATCATTGTTATTCAATATTCATGGGAATAAAAAGAGCCCGACTAGGTACTGGCCGGGCTCTTTGGCTGTAGAAAAAGAAAAAAGGAAACTAAAAAATAGAAGAATATAGAATATAATAATGAATCGAAATCAAATAGAAAAAAAAGAGATAAGATAAAAAATAAGATAAAAAGAAGTCTTTTTTTTTCAAGCTCCATTTTTTGCTCTTCTTGTTTATGTGATATAACATAAACAAAGTAATTCTATTTTTCAATTGGGGAGAGATGGCTGAGTGGACTAAAGCGTCGGATTGCTAATCCGTTGTACAAATTTTTGTACCGAGGGTTCGAATCCCTCTCTTTCCGTTGATAATTTGATATTTTTTGTTGAACTTCTTTGTTTTCCTTGTTTGTTTGATTTTTTTTTATTTACTAGTTAAAGATGTTAAAATAAAGAAAATCCTAAAAATATTTTAAAATCCAGCACAAGCAAGAAAAACACAGAATCCACCTTTTTCTTATTCTTCACGCCCTGGATTACGTCCTGGATCGTTAGATAGGAATCCGAAGATGAAAAGAGAAACGAAGAATATCACTACCGTGTAAACAAATAGTTTTAGAGTAAGCATTATAAAATCTCCAAGATAATTAAAAAACGACAAAGAAAGAGAATAGATTCTCTTATATTACAACAAATTTTGTTTCTTTTAATACTAAGTTTCTAAAAAATTAAATTTTTGTGAGGAGATATATAAGATAAGTTTCGAAAATGGATTTGTAGTAAGAGTCGAGTCTTTTATTACAAATTATCAATAATTACTTTTACCAAAAATATTCTTTCATATCTATAATCTAGGTATTCTATTGGTGATGGGTTCAAATCGAATAATAGGATTAGGATTTCTCAATTGGCAAAACGTAGATGATGAGATGGTCCGTATTTTTTCGTATATATCCAAAAATTTCAATATTGGAATCGATAATTCACACTGTAAGACTTATTTGATCTTTTAAATTGTTAAAATGTTCGAATTTTAGTTTTCTGATAAATTCTTAATTTTTTTTTAAGACATTACTCAAATTACAGATATCATCGAAAACTTACAGCAGCTTGCCAAACAAAAGCTAAAAGAAAAAAGAGTAAGGGTATTACTGGCATAATATCCACAATTGGATTCAAGAAAGCGTAGGCTTCGGGCAATTTCGCCGAGAAAAAACTACTTGAATAAAGGACGGAGTGAATACAAATACAGACCAAATTAAAGATATTAAGCATAACAAACATTTTGTTCTTTAAGAAAATATAAATTATTTTTGTTTTTTTTTTAATTAGAATTTTCATTTTTATTGTATTTTATATATATATAAAATACAATAAAAAGGAAAAGAAATTAATATTAATTTATGAATAAAACTAAAAAAAAATGAATAAAATAAGATAAAACCCTCCAAAATCCTTCTTTGATTTGAACTTATCTAGTTCAAAATCTTTTTTTATTCTGAAATAAAAAAATCGAATAAATCACACTTCTATACAATATCTTAATAGAATTGTACGTAATGATCAATAAATTGAGTCTTATCCTATCTATATCTAGATAGATATAGATAGATATGTAGATACGCATATAAAAATACTAGCAACAAATTTTTCTATAGAAATTTTTGAACTGGAATTGACGAACAACCAATATAAATAATAGTGTTTATTAGTATAAAATCGAAAATGGGGCGTGGCCAAGTGGTAAGGCAACGGGTTTTGGTCCCGCTATTCGGAGGTTCGAATCCTTCCGTCCCAGAGCATATCCATTCATGATGTATATCATATTGGAATACAGATTGTATATCAGAATTAAAATTATCCCCCTTTTTGAATTATTCGTCTCTAATCTAAATCGACTTGCTTTCGAATATGTGGATTCAAAAACAAGTCGAGTTTTTGTTACTTTCTTTTTTGTATCAAAATTGTTTTAATGTAATCATTTCATTATATATATCTATTATAATTTTATAATTTTTTCAATTTTTTTTTTTCTTTTTTTCTAATATTTTTAAATTCCCATTTTTCTACTTTACAAATTCTAAAAAGAGAGTAGAAAATAGATTGATAAAATACCGAGTTAATTTTCATTTACGTCTTTACTTTAAAAAAAGTTTTCGTTATATAGAAGAAAAACCCTGACCTAAAAAGGATAGATTATTATGTATCGATTGAATCAATGACTATTCATGATTCCATAATTGAATCAATTACATACTGGATCCAAGCTAAAGGAATGTTATGGTAAAACTTCGTTTGAAACGATGTGGTAAAAAGCAACGTGCGACTTGAAAGACATGATTAGATTAGCTGTGGATTCTTACATCCGCCATTTTTTCTAGTATATAGAAATGAACATGCTCTTGACTCGACATCGTTTGTTCTGTTCCACTAGAACTTATTGTTTTGGGGACGGGAAAGCAGTTGATGATGTAAGTTGATGATGTAAATAGTACATGATGGAGCTCGAGTTTATTCATTTATCAGGGGCAAGTATCTAAGGTTAGTAAAAATTAATAAGTTAGAAAAACTTCGTAAGTTTATTTTTGATAGAAAAATAGAAAGGATCCAATTTGAGCAAGGTTCAAAAAAATGGTTGGAATTAGTAAAACTGTTTTGATCAAAAGTGTAGCCGCAGGAATTAACCTTCTATTTGTATGATTCTTTCATAGAAAGAAAAAATGGTATGTTGCTGCCATTTTTGAAAAGATTGAAGATTCCCGAAGTAATGCCTAAACCCAATGATTCAAAGAAAAGCTAAAAGATCATGGAACAAGTAAATACCATTTTCAAATTGTCTCATCAATTCTATTATCAAAAATTATAAAAAATAAATTATAAAGAAACGAAACACGGGCAAGAAAGGGGAGTAGAGACCACTCAATAAATGAAATAGCTACTAAAGGCTTTGTTCTCTTTTTAGTTATTTGATAATTATCCAATTTGAGTTATGGAGTTATAAATATGAGGAGTTTTTTTTCAAAAAGAAAATACGAAAGAAAAATACTTAAGTCATAGTTTAATTGATTTGATGATTTTATTGATCTATTTGACATCATAATTTTCTACATACATTATAATTTTTTATTTTCTCGAGCCGTACGAGGATAAAACTTCTTATACGTTTCTAGGGGGGGGGTGCATTATTTATCTATCTCTATCCCAATGAGCCGTTTATCGAATCGTTGCAATCGATGTTCGATCTCGAAGAGAGGGAAGAGATCTTCGGAAAGTGGGTTTTTATGATCCAATAAAGAATCAAACCTATTTAAATATTCCTGTTATTCTATATTTCCTTGAACGAGGCGCTCAACCTACAGGAACTGTTCAGGACATTTCAAAAAGGGCTGGTGTTTTTATGGAACTTAGCTCGAATCAACAAACGAAATTCCATTAATGAAATAAAAAAAAGGGGGTGTGGATGACTTGTATATAGATTTCTAAAACTCTTTTCTCTTTTATCCCCCCGCTCTCTTGTTCTATTCATACCTAATTTTTCTTATTTCTTGTTGTTTATATAGAATGATAGGATGTAGTTTTCTATAGCCAGAAAAAGAAATGAAATTTGCATCGATCTTCAAAACAAAATGAAAAAATGTATAGAGATAAAAGATAGAATATAGGAAAAAGAAAAAAAATAGTCACTAAATGAAGTAATTGGACTTATAAATAGATAAATAGATTACCCCTATTGAGGTACTTTTTTTTTTAATGTTTCTTATTATTTTTGATTTTATTATCATTTCTTTTTAATACCAACTCGCTCTTTATTATTTTCAGTTACTAATCCTAGTTATTTGATTTATATACTTTTTTTATAGTAAATACATGAGATAGAATATTCAAAATGGAATATTTCTATTATTTTATTCTTCATCCAATGACTATACATTCATTATATTTTTGTGTAAATAGAGGAAAAACTCGATGGAAAAATGGTGGTTTAATTCTATGTTGTTTAATAGGAAGTTAGAATACAGGTGTGAATTAAGTAAATCAATGGATAGTCTTGGTCCTATTGAAAATACCAGTCTAAGGGAAGACCCTAAAATTTTAACCGATATAGAAAAAAAAATTCACAGGGATTTGGATTATTTAGAAATGGAAGGTTTTTTTTCTAGCGATCTGAATACTGTTTCTAAGAATGATGATGATCATTACATGTATGAGACTCAATTTAGTTTTAACAATAATATTACTAGTTTCATTGATAGTTGCATTGAGAGTTTCAATTTAGGTGATATTGACAAATACAATGATATTTATTTTTATAGTTACATTTTTTTGAAGGGCAGAAATTGTAGTGAAAGCGATAATTCTAGTACTAGTATAATAACTAGTACGAATGATACAAATGATAGTGATTCCACTATAGGAGAAAGTTCTAATAATCTCGATGAAAGTCAAAAATATAAGCATTTGTGGCTTGAATGCGAAAATTGTTATGGATTAAATTATAAAAAATTTTTTAAATCAAAAATGAATATTTGTGAATACTGTGGATATCATTTGAAAATGGGCAGTTCAGATAGAATCGAACTTTCGATTGATTCGGGTACTTGGAATCCTATGGATGAAGACATGGTTTCTCTGGATCCTATTGAATTTCATTCCGAAGAGGAACCTTATAAAGATCGTATTGATTCTTATCAAAGAAAAACGGGATTAACTGAGGCTGTTCAAACAGGTACTGGTCAACTAAATGGTATTCCTGTAGCTATTGGAATTATGGATTTTCAGTTTATGGGGGGCAGTATGGGATCCGCAGTAGGTGAGAAAATCACCCGTTTGGTAGAATATGCTACTAATCAACTTTTACCTCTTATTCTGGTATGTGCGTCCGGAGGAGCGCGTATGCAAGAAGGAAGTTTGAGCTTGATCCAAATGGCTAAAATCTCTTCTGCTTTATATGATTATCAAAAAAATAAAAAGTTATTCTATGTATCCATACTTACATCTCCCACTACTGGGGGGGTAACTGCTAGTTTTGGCATGTTGGGGGATATCATTATTGCCGAACCAAATGCTTATATTGCATTTGCTGGTAAAAGAGTAATTGAACAAACATTGAATAAGGCAGTACCTGAAGGTTCACAAGCAGCTGAATATTTATTCCATAAGGGCTTATTTGATTCAATCGTACCGCGTAATCTTTTAAAGGGCGTTCTGAGTGAGTTATTTCAATTCCATAATTTCTTTTCTTTGACTAAAAATGATAAGGCATAGCCATAAATTCTTTGAATAAGAAAAGGGTATATTATATTATGATATATATTGGCTTAGCTATAATCACTAGAATTATTATATACTAAGTATAAATATATAGAAATTCTAGTGATTATAGACTATCTTTATATAATAATATAAATAAGAATAAAAAAATAAAAAAAAAAAAGAATCTATATAAATATCAAAATAATATATATAAGGTACAAATAGTAAATCGAGGTACCCATTTTATGATAAACTTTCCTTCCATTTTTGTTCCTCTAGTAGGCCTAGTATTTCCGGCAATTGCAATGGCTTCTTTATTTCTTCATGTTCAAAAAAACAAGATTTTTTAGATACAGAAAACAAAGTAAAATTCTGGGGTTTTTTATTCCCCAATTATAATACTAAATTCAAAAAAAGGAGAGTAATGAGTATAATCTTTCGCTCAGACGATGTACTGATATATTCTATGGCGGAGGTTCGAAGAACAAGCAATTTATTTTGGGCCGTTTTCACTTTGTTAGGTTCATTGGGGTTATTGTTCGTTGCAATTTCCAGTTATCTTGGTATGGATTTGTTCTTTATTTCTGAGAAAATTAGTGATTTTTCTTTTATTCCGGACTTTATTTATTTTCCATTTATTCCACAAGGGGCCACGATGGCTTTTTATGGAATCGCGGGTCTCTTTAGTAGTTTTTATTTTGGGTCGATTATTTTTTGGGATATAGGTGGTGGTTTTGATATCTTCAATAAAAAAGGGAAAAAGGTACGTTTTGTTCGTTGGGGATTTCCTGGAAAAAATCGTCGTATTATTCTCGAAATACCTATGAACGAGCTTCACTCCATCAGAATAATAACAGAAGTTAAAGAAGAGGGTATTTTTACTCGTACCAGTACTTTTGAGAGTATCGTTTATCTGGAAACCATAGAACAGGGGTTTATTCCCTTGACTCGTATTGAAGATAATTTGAATGGGACACAAATTGCACATAAAGCTGGCGAATTATCTGTATTTTTGGGTGTACCACTTTTTTACTGATGAGAATTGAACTTAATTAGAAATTAAATTGCACAAAAAGCTTCAGAATTGTCCTATTTATTTTGTGTACCTTTTGAAATATTTTGAAAAAAAAAAACGTTTTTTTTTTTCAAAATATTTCCATTTTTATAGATGAGGCGTTATTTGATTTAGAAATCCGATTATTATATTCCTAACCCGAAGTGCTCCTTGGTGTATTCATAAAAAGTAATAATTTTTCTTCGAATCTTAGCAATTGATATCCTTTCGAAACACCATTTTTTTCTTCATTTGAATTGACAGTGAATTCTTTCGATTTCTTATTCGATTTATGTATTCTTTTTTCTAAATTAAACAAGGCAAGGACTAACTCCCGAACTGCAAGTAAAAAAAATGATAGAATAGAATATAGATTTATCTATAAGCTCTATGACTTGTAATAGAACTTATGCTTGATAGAAAGGTTATTATCATATAGAGTTGACGAATGAGATGAAGTTGAGTTCATTAAATAAAGACGAAAAATGACAAAAAAGAAAACATTCATTCCCCTTCTATATCTTACATCTATAGTCTTTTTGCCCTGGTGTATCTCTTTCACATTTAAGAAAAGTCTCGAATCTTGGTTTATTGATTGGTGGAATACTAGGCAATCCGAAATTTTCTTGAATGATATTAAAGAAAAGAGTATTCTAAAAAAATTCATAGAATTTGAAGAACTGTTTTTCTTAGATGACATGTTAAAGGAATGTCCGGAAACACATCTACAAAACCTGCGTACTGGAATCTATAAAGAAACAATCCAATTAATCAAAACGCACAACGAAGATCGTATGAATACGATTTTGCACTTCTCGACAAATATAATTTGTTTCTTTATTCTAAGCGGTTATTCTATTCTTGGTAATCAAGAACTTGTTCTTATTAACTCTTTGGTTCGAGAATTTATATATAATTTAAGTGACACAATAAAAGCTTTTTCTATTCTTCTATTAACTGATTTATGTATAGGATTCCATTCAACCCATGGTTGGGAACTAGTGATTGGTTTCGTCTATAAAGATTTTGGATTTGCTCAAAATGATCAAATTATATCTGGTCTTGTTTCCACTTTTCCAGTCATTTTAGATACAATTTTAAAATATTGGATTTTTCGTTATTTAAATCGCGTATCTCCATCACTTGTAGTGATTTATCATTCAATGAATGATTGACTGACAAAATGATTCACTTATCAAATTTTAATTTAAAGTTTTTTAGCTAAAAAGAAAATAACTTTGCTTTTTCCCTTCTTTTTAACCCCCTTAAATGAAAAAAGGGGTTCCCCGACTTGGATAGGGAACTATGCGAGTGACCTACCTAATCTTATTGTAGAAATTTTCAGGATCAATGATTAGACCATGCAAACTAGAAATGCTTTTTCTTGTATAAAGGAAGGGATTACTCGATCCATTTCCATATCGATCATGATATATATAATAATTCGAGCACCCATTTCAAACGCATATCCAATTTTTGCACAGCAGGGTTATGAAAATCCCCGAGAAGCAACCGGTCGTATTGTCTGTGCCAATTGCCATTTAGCTAATAAGCCCGTGGATATTGAGGTTCCACAAGCGGTACTTCCTGATACTGTATTTGAAGCAGTTGTTCGAATTCCTTATGATATGCAAGTGAAACAAGTTCTTGCTAATGGTAAAAAGGGAGCTTTGAATGTGGGGGCTGTTCTTATTTTACCGGAAGGTTTTGAATTGGCACCCCCCGATCGTATTTCGCCTGAGATTAAAGAGAAGATAGGCAATCTGTCTTTTCAAAACTATCGTCCTACAAAAAAAAATATTCTTGTGGTAGGCCCTGTTCCTGGTCAAAAATATAAAGAAATCACCTTTCCTATTCTTTCCCCGGATCCCACTACTAAGAGAGATGTTCATTTCTTAAAATATCCTATATACGTAGGTGGGAACAGGGGAAGGGGTCAGATTTATCTTGACGGGAGCAAGAGTAATAATAATGTGTATAATGCTACAGCAGCGGGTATGGTAAAAAAAATCATACGAAAAGAAAAAGGGGGATACGAAATAACTATAGTGGATGCATTGGATGGGCGTGAAGTGATTGATATTATACCTCCAGGACCAGAACTTCTTGTTTCAGAAGGTGAATCTATCAAACTTGATCAGCCATTAACAAGTAATCCAAATGTGGGTGGATTTGGTCAGGGGGATGCGGAAATAGTACTTCAAGATCCGTTACGTGTCCAAGGTCTCTTGTTCTTCTTCGCATCTATTATTTTAGCACAAATCTTTTTAGTTCTTAAGAAGAAACAATTTGAGAAGGTTCAATTGTCCGAAATGAATTTCTAGTCCCGCATATTTATCAACATATTAAACTCATAAAAATAACTCAATTTTTTTGTTGATAATTTATGTAATTCTATTCAGTATAATATCAGTATAATAGAATAAAAAAATTATGAAAAGATCTTTGGTTCTGTATAGTCTTTTTATACTATATTTAAAGAGTTACTTGTAACGTAATACAAATAAACTCGAGTATGGATATTGTCAGGAAGACTATTTGACTTTGTTTTTTCAACCCCCCAAAAAATTCGAATATTATGGTTATGACACTGTTTTTTTCAGATTTCATTTTTCTATAATAGAGAGTTCTATTATAGAAATTTCGATTGTAAAATACAATAAAATTGGATTCGATACTAAACATAAAATAGATATCTATATAGATAGATAATTTGAAACAAAATCAATTAAAATATGGAAAAGGTACTCTAGGGGGGATTTTTTGTCTTTTCCTAGAGTCCGATTCCTATTCCTTCTTGTTTGTGTCGAAATAGAAATATTCTAAAAATATCAATAAAATAATCTTTTTTAACCCCTTCCTGAAAAATCCTATATCTTAGTTTCTATTTTTTCCAACTTAGAATATTTCTGCCATATAATATTTTATTGCATATAATACGTAGTGAACAAATAAAAAGAGAGGGGGTTGGGGAATTTGATTAAACAAATTGAATTTCTTCAATTAACTTGTAAAAAAAAAAAAGAATGAAATGGAGTTTTTTGAAACATCGGAAAAAGTAGTCGTTTATATGAATAAAAAAAGATTAGAATTATTAATAACTCACCTGGGATCCACTCTTTCTTTGACGAATTCGAGTGGATCCCAGGTGAGTTATTACGCTTTCATTTCAAAAAAAAAACAAATTCTAACACGATTACTACAGAGATGAGCCCAATCCGGAATATGAACCATAAAAGAAAATACCAATTAAACCGATCACAGTAATACCAGTTACAGTACCTATTATCCAAAGAGGAATCCTTCCAGTAGTATCGGCCATTTATCCCACTTTCCTCCACATTTAATCAAGTAGTCAGTCATGCTAAAGACATAAACAGTCATAGATAATTATGAAACGATATCCTTCCGAATGGGATAAAATAATTCCTTATATATTTTTTACTATTCCTATTTCTTCTATTAATTGAAGAAATAATTTGAAAATAAAACAGCAAGTACAAAAATGAGTAATAACCCCCAGTAGAGACTGGTACGATTCAATTCAACATTTTGTTCATTTGGGTTTGATTGTGTCGTAGCTCTATAATTCAAATTAGGTTTATCGTTGGATGAACTGCATTGCTGATATTGATCCCAAAAAAGAAACAGTGGGTACCGCTAGTCCGTGAACAGCCAACCATCGTACTGTAAAAATTGGATAGGTCCTATCTATGGTCATTGGAGCCTCCTAAAAAGATCTACTAAATTCATCAAGTTGTTCCAAAGGATCAAAACGGCCAGTTATTAATGGAATTCCTTGTCGGCTCTCTGTAAAATATTCGTTTGGGCGGGGGCTTCCAAAAACATCGTAAGCTAGACCCGTGCTGACAAATAACCAACCTGCAATGAATAGGGAGGGTATAGTAATGCTATGAATAATCCAGTATCGGATACTGGTAATAATATCAGCAAAAGAACGTTCTCCTGTGCTTCCAGACATGTTGAACTCCACATATTCTTGTACAGTCAAAAGGGGGATCGATTCCATAAAATCAGTAAGTAGAAATTTACTGAAATGTAATCCTTGTTAGATCGTCCATTTTGTACCAACGGTGTCTTTTGAGTATACCGAATCAGTATAGCTATCCTTCTTCTAACAGAGCAATGAAATTTCACAATCGAAATCTAGGACTAGATAAGTTCTTTCTTCTTTCTTCATTGATTGTCTCGATGTATTCAAAAATCCGATAGAAAATTTTTTGATAGTACATTTTTATAGTAATAGTATAAAATGAAGGTTCTTCACATTTCACATTATTAGTTTCGGACTAAAAACTAAGTATCAATTAAAATCGGAATATGGTAAATTGGTTTCTTAGAATTCATAAAGGAGATTTTATATTTCTAGAATTCAATTAGATGCCAAATCTATAAATATACTTTTTGTGGTTGTTGAAGATATTTTTTCTATTTTATTCTATATTAATTCAAAATTAAAGAAATTGAAATAACAATTGAAATAACAAAGTTATTTTTCTTTGTTTTTGTTTTAATATTCATTTTTCTTTCTAATAGAAATAGAATTCTATTCTAGAATAATATATAAAATAATACGAAAGATTTTCATTATCATTAGATTAGTTTACTCAATTCATGAGTTGATTAATAAGTCTGTTGATTTGGAATCACAGGATGAGTAGATGTCACAGATGATGAATTTATTTCTAAATTATGTCATTCTATTTCTCTTTTTATTCGTCTGTAATAATTTATTGATGAATCTCCAATTTTCAATTGTATCTTTTAAGTAGTATTTTTTCTTATCTTCTTTTTTCTCTCAAAAATGGAAATTTAGGGAAGTGCTTTATAAACAGATGTATAAAAATAACATATTTCATTTAGCTTCTATATGCTCACTATAACTAGTTATTTCGGTTTTTTACTAGTGGTTTTAATTATAACCTCATCTCTATTTATTGGTCTGAGTAAAATACGACTTATTTGATTTGTAATTTTGAGAGGAATAGTCAATTTTGGAATAAGACATTCTATAGTTCCTTACTGTGTCAATTTACAATTCTCGGTCGTTGAGATTCATGATCAATACAGATTAATGGTTAAGGATAGATATTACCTTTCTTTTTACCTTTCGAACAAATAAAAATGATTGAAGTTTTTCTATTTGGAATCGTGTTAGGTTTAATTCCCATTACTTTGGCTGGATTATTTGTAACTGCATATTTACAATACCGACGAGGTGATCAGTTGGATCTTTGATTAATTAATGTCTCTTTTTTTGCGGATTCCCTATTTTTTTGTTTTAATCCTAATCTACAAGGATTAAATTCAGACTTTTTAATGTTCAATTATTTCAGTGTAATTATCATTCGAAAAATACAAGAATCACGTTCTGTAGGATTTGAATCATCACGCTCTGTAGGATTTGAACCTACGACATCGGGTTTTGGAGACCCGCGTTCTACCGAACTGAACTAAGAGCGCTTTGTTTTCATAAATTATTTTATATGATCCAAATCCATTTTACATGTATATACTATATCAATATATATACATATAGATATTCGGTATGTATGTCCAATTGGAATTCGTCTTCAATTGGTCCCGTTTTATTGCTCATCTCATATAATAAATATATAATACGGAATATAATACGGAATATCATATGATAAGTAATAGTTAGGGATAGGGATGACAGGATTTGAACCCGTGACATTTTGTACCCAAAACAAACGCGCTACCAAGCTGCGCTACATCCCTTTTCCATTTGTTTCTAGTGTTATTGTAAAGAATCTTTGTCTTGTTTTCCACATTTTTATCTGTTGATATATAGATATATATATAATATATATCTATCATTTTTCTAATTTTCTGCCATTTTTTTTAGTTTCCTATACTATAATATAGAATATAATATGAAAAAGAAAAAAAAGATTCTAAAGAAATATAACTAATATTCTTTAGAATAATCAAAAAGAATATTAAATTCAAATAAATTTTAGATAGAAAAAAGACTTAAAAAGGAGGATTTGAAATGCGAGATCTAAAAACATATCTTTCCGTGGCACCAGTAGTAAGTACTCTATGGTTCGGGGCTTTGGCGGGTCTCTTGATAGAGATCAATCGTTTTTTTCCAGATGCATTGATATTCCCTTTTTTTTCATTCTAGTTATTGACACGGAAAGGGGTGAAGAAGATTATAGATCCAATTAAGTATTAAATATATGTAATTAATATGTAATTAATCTCCTCTTCTTTATTTCGTCTTTTATTTCTTCTTTTTTTTACAATTGTAATAGAATAAGTTAGGAAAGAGAAAGAATAAGGGTTAATTTGGCCTAATTGAAATTCGGAGTGAAACTCGGGATCTCGTCCAGGCTTCCATGGAATTGAATTAATAATTCAATTCCATTTCTATTAATAAAAGAGTGAAAGCAGAAATTTAAATGGAATGTATAGGGTGGGGGCAACAATATCATAAAAAATACTTAGTTAAAAAAACGAAAATACTGTATTGCAATTGTATTGCAATTCGAAACGAAATATAGTTCGAGATCATTGTATTATTTTTGTACTATATTAATCTTAATCTTAATTGGAACGAAATCTTTCAAAATTGGATTTCGAATTCTTAATTTATATTTTCGTTTTTTCGTTCTTTTCTTTTTCTTAGATTATAATCCGAAAACAAAAGAGTTAAGTGAATTAAAAACCCAAGGGAGGTTCATGGCCAAAGGTAAAGATATCCGAGTAATTGTTATTTTGGAATGTACCGGTTGTGATAAAAAGAGTGTTAATAAGGAATCAACGGGTATTTCTAGATATATAACTAAAAAGAATCGACAGAATACGCCTAGTCGATTGGAATTGAGAAAATTTTGTCCCCGTTGTTGCAAACATACAATTCACGCAGAAATAAAGAAATAGATCAAATTGATCGCTTGTGTGTTACCCTTCGAACCAAAGAACTTAACATGTAAAATGATCTATTTTTCTTATCTATATAGATAGATCTATCTGTATTCTATCATTTACAGTTGAATATATACAAATATCAGTATATAACAACATATATTAAAAAAATAACAACATATATTAAAAAAGTCAGAATAAAAAAACAAATCCTTTATAGTATTTCTTGTAATAAATGTGATTTTTGGAATAGGGATAAATAAACCATGGAAAAATCTAAGCGACTCTTTATGAAATCCAAGCGATCTTTTCGTAGGCGTTTGCCCCCGATCCAATCGGGGGACCGAATTGATTATAAAAACATGGGTTTAATTAGTCGATTTATTAGTGAACAAGGAAAAATATTATCCAGACGCGTAAATAGATTGACCTTAAAACAACAACGATTAATAACAATTGCTATAAAACAAGCTCGTATTTTATCTTCGTTACCTTTTCTTAATAATGAAAAACAATTTGAAAAAAGCGAGTCAACCGCTAGAACTACTACTTTAAGAAAAAAAAAATATAGAAATTAAGAATTCGAAATCCAATTTTGAATTGAGATTTGAATGAAATATTGATTGATGTTTTGTTTGAAAATTACGACAATTCAATTTGGGTTTTTATGTTGTAAGAAAAAAGATAATAGGTAACAAAGAATCATTTTTTTTTATTCAGCGTGGTTGTTTATTTTGATAGCTTTATCATATGATAAAAATTCATATGATAAAGCTATCAAAATAAACAAATTTATATTCTATACCTTCCCGGAGTAAAGTCTAAGGGGATTTTTGGTTTTTATGATATCATTGGCAATCATAAAAAGACAATTCTGTTTTAATATAGCTATTTGTGCAACTATTTTACGATTAAGAAGCAATTGCCCCGTGTATAGACTATATACTAAATTACTATAAATATAATATACTTTAATATTCCCGCGAATTACTGCATTTATTCGACTAATCCATAAACCACGAAAATCTCTTTTTTTCCTATCTCTATCCCGATGAGCCGAAACCAAAGCTTTTATTTTCTGTTGAGTAATCGTTCGAGTAAGTCTTGAATGAGCTCCTCGAAAACTTGATGTAAATAAACGAATTTTTGTCCTTCGTTTCCGAGCTATATATCCTCGTTTAATTCTGGTCATTGAATAATTGAGACTTTGATGAATAACTATTTGATTTTTCAGTTATTCTTTTCTTCTTACTAGTCTATTAATAACAAAAATGGATTCTTCCAATGTATAAAAAAAAAATTCCAATGGCTCTTGCTACTATAACCTCCCCAACCACGATTTTATATATATATTTTTTTTTCTAAATATTCAACCTCAAAATAATAAATTGTATTGATACTAGATATCAAAAAACATAGTAAGTAATAGTAAATAAATTAGGACATATATAAAAAATGGGTGGGTTCCATCGTTTCTATGATTTTTTTTAGAAACGGGCAGGTCCTTTCTATACACCGGAGCCTTTCTTTCTTTTCATTTTTTATTAATTTAATTAATGTTATTGTTAACTTGTACAGTTCACACTCTTTGGCTCTACCCATCCAATATTTAGTTTAGTAAGTAGATTTTTTCACAATGAAATCTAGTTATACAGTAACGGTATTTAATTATGAAAATTTGCTGGGTAGCTGACCTTCTTATTCCGTTCGTCCAAAATCCATCAAAATTCATTCATTAAGGACATACTTTATCTTTAATTGAAATAGTATTTTCTCCGCTTAACGGGTAACTTTATATTTGTTTTGTTACCGATGGGAAAGTCCTTCTCATCTTAAATTGTAAATTAAGACTATTGGGTTTGCACCAATCGAAACCATAAATTTGATACAAGATAGAAGAATGTAAAGAATGTATATATATAAGTTAAGATAGTCTGAATGGGAAAACTACATTCACACTATCTTAACCGATCAACAATACTGAAAAAATGAAATTGGTTTTTTCTTCTTAGTATATGATCTGAACGAGTCGCACATACACCCTGGTACACGTTCCTCGGCGCTGAGGGCATCCCCGAAGAGCTGGGGATTTTGTGACGTTTCGGATTGGCTGTCTTGTGTTTCTAATAAGTTGTTTCATAGTTGGCATAGTAAGTTGTAATATATATATAATGAGCTGGTTTAGATCTATCCTAACCGTGAATTACTTAGATTCTATATTACTTATATTCTATTAATAGATTAACTAATAGATATTAATAGATTAACTAATAGAGATATTATATTAAAATGAAAGTAAGAAGATTCAAAAATGAAATTTCAAATCCTGTATTTTTTTAGAATAATCCTTGCCACTTATTTTTTATTCAACGGCTACAAGATCTACAATTCCGTGAGCTTGGGCTTCTGCTGCTGACATAAAAACATCCCTTTCCATGTCTTCGGATATAACCCATAAAGGTTTGCCCGTTCTTTGTACATAAACCCTTGTGATAGTTTCACGCATTTTCAGTAGCTCTTCCGCTTCCAGGATAAATTCTCCCGTTTGTGCCTCATAAAAAGAACTAGCGGGTTGGTGGATCATTACCCTGATTTTATAACTTAATAAGTATTTCCCTTATCTTGATAAAGATTTTGATAATGATTTCTCCTATATTGGTAAAGATTATCCTTATTCCCAAATAAAGGTAAAAGGGATAAATACAAATAAGAAAATAAAAAAATGGGCAAAAATAATATTAAATAACCGTACAAGCATTTTCTGCGTATTGATGCATACGGCTTTTCCATCCCTGCAATTCATTTTTTTCCTCTACTATGGATAGAGTATTTTCTTTGATGAATTTTTTTCTACGTTTACGAATTTATTTTTTTTTCATCAAAGAAAAACGAAGTACAAAATCTACCGGGTCTTTTGGATCCAGATCCTTAATTAATAAACAATCCAATAACCAACTTTCTTTTTTATTTTTTGAATCGCTTTAATTAAAAATACTACGATGGTTCCGTTGTTTTTTATATCATTTTGTTATTCAACAATCCGAAAGTTTCTTTTTTTTTCATATGTTATGTTTTCTTCTAATTAAAATAAAAATTGTTAAAAGTTTTCTGGTATGAAAAAAAAAACAAAAAGTCTGTGACACTAAAATTAAACTAGGTTCCTGATAGATCAGATAAAATTGTAAATACCCTCTTTTTCATACTACTCTTTCTATATATAATCGAATGATTTAAAAAACAAAAATTTTCATATGGAATTCACAATACCATGCTATTATTACTTATAAAATGTTTTTATTAACTGTTTTTATGGCGAAGGTATAGTCTTTATATATATTCTCAAATAAAAGAATCATTGGCGCCAAGCGTGAGGGAATGCTAAACGTTTGGTAATTTCTCCTCCTGCCAAAAGAAAGGATCCCATTGAAGCGGCTAATCCCATACATACTGTCTGTACATCTGGTTGTACAAATTGCATAGTATCATAAATAGCTATTCCGGGTATTACCCACCCCCCCGGAGAATTTATAAACAGATACAAATCTTTATTCTCTTCTTCTATACTAAGATATACCATAAGACTAATTAGTTGATTCGATATTTCACTATCAACCTCTTGACCTAAAAAAAGTAATCTTTCTCGATAAAGTCGATTGATTAGGATTCCATTTTTTTCCTTAAGAGCCGTACATGCACCTTTTGATGCATACAGTTCACCAAAAATCATATAAGCAAAAAAGGAATCAATGTGTCAATTTTAAACCTCTTTCTCTTTTCATAATGGACTTCTTCGAACTTTTAAAGAAAAATAGAATAATATACATACTCAATTTATTGAACTATCTTCTCATTGATGTATTGCTTTCATTGAGATCGAAGCCCAATCACAATGTAATTTTCTTGTTTCTGAATGGACTTTTTCAATTCTTTTAGGTTTCTTTTCTACTCTGAGTAAAGATCTGCCCGATTTTGATTTGCACATATAGGACAAATATTACAATACTACGTATTTTTGTTAAAACTTCTTCCTTTTCTGAATTTCTTATTTAATATTTTCTGTAAAATATACGGATATGATAGAAGTGGTGATCGTAGATATATTACCAATTGGTTTTTTCTAAACAGAGCCTGGGTACTTTATTTTATTGGTTCAATCAAGCCAACCATAAATTATTCATAATTTCGAGTAATAATCTGGATACCACCTCTAAAAATAAAAAAATCGATAGAATTTTATTTCATTACACTTCACGCTCCAAATTTTTTATGATTCAATCATTCTTCTTTTGGGGGTGAAAGAGAGGATATCTCGATCGGGGGAGAAAACGGGGAAATCCCATATGACCTACTATATCTGACAAGTCGCACTATATATCAACCCAAGATGCATCTTCTTCCCCAGGGCTTCGAAAGGGTACTCTTGGAACACCAATGGGCATAAAATGGAGAAATAATAAAATCATATATCTAACTTTAGTGTGGAAACGTAAGAATTAGCTTATCGTGTTAAAAATGATTTATTTTTATTATATTGCATTTTTTTTTTTAGGAATACTAAATATAAAAAAAGGAATACTAAATAAAGTAAAGTTGTTACGAATGGGTCATTGGGGTGATAAGTGAGTATGTCTGCATTTACTTATTTAAATATTCATAGAGAAAATTGTAAACCCCTCTCGTCTCCCCACCATTGCGTATTGTTACTTATCGGGTATAGAATAAATCTGTTTCTTTTTATTTCTACAAATATGATTGTTCCATTTTACGAGAAAATCTAATGAAAGGCTAGAGTCCATAATATAAATTTTTCAAGTGCAATAAAGTTACATAGTGTCTATTTTTTGTTGATATAAGGGGTATTTTCATGGGTTTACCTTGGTATCGTGTTCATACTGTTGTATTAAATGATCCAGGCCGTTTGCTTTCTGTTCATATAATGCACACAGCTCTGGTTGCTGGTTGGGCCGGTTCGATGGCTCTATATGAATTAGCAGTTTTTGATCCCTCTGACCCTGTTCTTGACCCAATGTGGAGACAGGGTATGTTCGTTATACCTTTCATGACTCGTTTAGGAATAACCAATTCGTGGGGCGGTTGGAATATCACAGGAGGGACTATAACGAATCCGGGTATTTGGAGTTACGAAGGTGTGGCCGGAGCACATATTGTGTTTTCGGGCTTGTGCTTTTTAGCGGCTATTTGGCATTGGGTTTATTGGGATCTAGAAATCTTTTGTGATGAACGTACTGGAAAACCTTCTTTGGATTTGCCCAAAATTTTTGGAATTCATTTATTTCTTGCAGGGGTGGCTTGTTTTGGTTTTGGCGCATTTCATGTAACAGGATTGTATGGTCCTGGAATATGGGTGTCCGATCCTTATGGACTAACTGGAAGGATACAATCCGTAAATCCCGCGTGGGGCGTGGAAGGTTTTGATCCTTTTGTTCCGGGGGGGGTAGCTTCTCATCATATTGCAGCAGGAACGTTGGGCATATTAGCAGGTCTTTTCCATCTTAGTGTGCGTCCACCCCAACGTCTATATAAAGGATTACGGATGGGAAATATTGAAACTGTCCTTTCCAGCAGTATTGCTGCTGTCTTTTTTGCAGCTTTTGTCGTTGCTGGAACTATGTGGTATGGTTCAGCAACAACCCCTATTGAATTATTCGGTCCTACTCGTTATCAATGGGATCAGGGATACTTTCAGCAAGAAATATATCGAAGAGTTGGTGCTGGACTAGCCGAAAATCAAAGTTTATCAGAAGCTTGGTCTAAAATTCCCGAAAAATTAGCTTTTTATGATTATATCGGAAATAATCCAGCAAAAGGGGGGTTATTTAGAGCAGGTTCAATGGACAATGGAGATGGAATAGCCGTCGGTTGGTTAGGACATCCTGTCTTTAGAGATAAAGAGGGGCATGAACTTTTTGTACGTCGTATGCCTACTTTTTTTGAAACATTTCCGGTTGTTTTGGTAGATGGGGATGGAATTGTTAGGGCCGATGTTCCTTTTCGAAGGGCAGAATCTAAATATAGTGTGGAACAAGTAGGTGTAATTGTTGAGTTCTATGGTGGCGAGCTTAATGGAGTCAGTTATAGCGATCCCGCTACTGTGAAAAAATATGCTAGACGTGCTCAATTGGGTGAAATTTTTGAATTAGATCGTGCTACTTTGAAATCAGATGGTGTTTTTCGTAGCAGTCCGAGGGGTTGGTTTACTTTTGGACATGCTTCTTTTGCTCTGCTATTCTTTTTCGGGCACATTTGGCATGGTGCTAGAACTTTATTCAGAGATGTTTTTGCTGGTATCGACCCAGATTTAGACGCTCAAGTAGAATTTGGAGCATTCCAAAAACTTGGAGATCCAACTACAAAAAAACAGGTAGTCTAACATTCTTTTGTTCTTTTTCGACTTTTTTTATGATTTTAAATTTCACATAGAGAACTAGATAAATCTTTATTTCAATCATTGCAGTTACTCTTTTTATTTTATTTGTTGGGAAATGATCCCCAATAAACAGGTATGAAAGCTATAATTGTAAACCACAATCAAATCTATGGAAGCATTGGTTTATACATTCCTCTTAGTCTCGACTTTAGGAATTATTTTTTTCGCTATCTTTTTTAGAGAACCCCCTAAAGTTCCGACGAAAAAAGGTTAAATAATTTTTTATTATCTTAATTGAAGTAATGAGCCCCCAATATGGAGGGCTCATTACTTCAACTAGTCCCCATGTTCTTCAAATGGATCTCTTAGTTGTTGCGAGGGTTGCCCAAAGGCAATATATAAGGCATACCCAGTAAAACTTACAAGTAAACCAGATATAGAGATGGCAATTAGGGTTGCTGTTTCCATTATTAGAATTCTAAAGTTTCAAGATCACAATAGATCTATAGGATAAGATCCTTATATTTACAGCGAAATGGTATACAAAGTCAACAGATCTAAATGAATAAAAAATAGTATTTATGGCTACGCAAACCGTTGAGGATAATTCTAGATCTGGTCCAAGACGAACTGTTGTAGGGGATTTATTGAAACCATTAAATTCAGAATATGGTAAAGTAGCTCCGGGGTGGGGAACTACTCCTTTGATGGGTGTTGCAATGGCTCTATTTGCGATATTTCTATCTATTATTTTGGAGATTTATAATTCGTCCATTTTACTCGACGGAATTTCTATGAATTAGATTCACAAGAATCGGGTAATTAGTTTTTCAATAGAAAGGAAAGTTAAGCATTTTGGTTTCTTATTGTTTGTTAGTCTATTTCATTTGGATTTGGTAGTTTGATCGTGGAATTTCTTTGTTTCTGTATTTCCGGAATATGAGTGTGCGGCTTGTTTTAATGGATCCTATTGAAAGTACAGAACATAAAATGGATCTGTCATCTTGATAGAGATGGTTTTATCCCGTCAGATATTTCTTCTAGTATCTGGAGCACGGAATATAGAAAATGGATTCTAAAAATATTAGAACTATGATTCATACTAAATATTTAGACCTCGCAACCGGACTTAAAAAACTTTTCAAAGAGTTTTAAAAATAAATTGAATAATTTGCATTCTTTTAAGTTTCCGGAGCTTATCTTTATTTTGATCAAAGGACAAACGTTTCCTTTAATTTTTTTCATTATATCTATTCATTGAATAAGTGATGATCCAACAGTTCTTACTCAGGGAATTTTTGGACTTCGATTTAAGGTTTTTTTGAATCATCGTGGTTATAGTATGAATCTGATGTTTTTTTAATTGATTCATAGGGTCCTAACAAGAGAATTCCTATCAATAATAAAAATTCAATAATAATAAAGAAGACAACAGTAAAATCATATTATACACAATAAAAAAATGAAGTAAATAGTAGAATATTCAAGAGGCCTTAAAAGATCAAGATAAAGACGAAGGAGCCGACTTGATATTTTAGCATTATAACCAAAAAGAATAGCTTTCGGATCTCTATTTTTTATTATCGTCAAAGAAAATTAGAATCATAGGATTAAATAAAGAAATTTCAAACTTTCTATTACACATATCTGTTTTCGTTACAAGCAGTATTTGGGTATTTTTGTTTGAGCCGTACGAGATGAAATTCTCATATACGGTTCTCAGGGGGGGTCCGTTGGTTTACCTATCTCAATAAAGTCTATGATTGGTTCGAAGAACGTCTTGAAATTCAGGCGATTGCCGATGATATAACCAGTAAATATGTTCCGCCTCATGTGAATATATTTTATTGTTTAGGAGGAATTACACTTACTTGTTTTTTAGTCCAAGTAGCAACGGGATTTGCTATGACTTTTTATTATCGTCCGACCGTTACTGAAGCTTTTGCTTCTGTTCAATATATAATGACTGAAGCTAACTTTGGTTGGTTAATCCGATCCGTTCATCGATGGTCGGCAAGTATGATGGTCTTAATGATGATCCTACACGTATTTCGTGTGTATCTCACAGGCGGTTTTAAAAAACCTCGCGAATTAACTTGGGTTACGGGTGTAGTTTTGGCTGTATTGACTGCATCTTTTGGTGTAACCGGTTATTCCTTACCTTGGGATCAAATTGGTTATTGGGCAGTCAAAATTGTAACAGGCGTACCCGACGCTATTCCTGTAATAGGATCGTCTTTGGTAGAGTTATTACGCGGAAGTTCCAGTGTGGGACAATCTACCTTAACTCGTTTTTATAGTTTGCATACTTTTGTATTACCTCTTCTTACTGCTGTATTTATGTTAATGCACTTTTCAATGATACGTAAGCAAGGCATTTCTGGTCCTTTATAGTGAATATGGATCATAGATATTTGTAATCACAATCATTTTTTATTTTGGGGAGGAATTTATTTCATTGCTACAAATATGGATTATTTAAAAGAATAAGACATGTATTTGGATATTTCCCTTCAACTTAACAAAAATTGAATTTTTTTCCATACACGCACGAATAGTTGAAGGGAACTCTCCGAAGAAAAAATGGATTATGGGAGTGTGTGACTTGAACTATTTATTGGGCCACGCAGATATCTGACTTTATCTTATCTGCCACATTTGAATTTATAATTAAATGTGTCTTTTTTCCAACCACCAAGTAAGGCTCTTACAGAGAGGGTAGGCTGGTTTTACTTGAAAAGAATCTTTTCTATGATCAGACTCGATTATATTCTACATGAACAGGCTCCGTAAGATCCAGTAAAATAAGTAATGTAGTATAGTCTGAATTATATCATATGTATTTCAGTAAACTTAATAGTATGACAACGCATTCATTTCCTATGCATTGATTCGATTTCTGATACTATCGGAGTGAAAAAAGTAGATCTAAAGAAAAACGCGGGTTGGATTATATTAGTAACAAGTAAATTCTTTGTACGTAAAAAGTTCCAAGATTTTGTTGGACAGAATAACAATTGCAAAGTTTGAGATCACCCAGAAAGCATTATCAATTTTAAAAGCCTACTCGGGTATTGAGCGTTTATCAAAGTTTACTTAATAAGAACTTAATTTTTTTTTTTTTCAATAAAGAATTGTTTGTAACTTCGGAAAAAGAGAATCTAGTTTATTTTCTTACATAGAATCCTCATATATGTGTGAATAACACATACATTTTTTCTATAGATACATTCGAAATCTTTGATTAGTGCTCGAGCCGGATGATGAAAAATTATCATATCCGGTTCTTTCGGAGGATGGATCTATAAGAATTCACCTATCCCAATAACAAAAAAACCTGACTTGAATGATCCTGTATTAAGAGCTAAATTGGCTAAGGGAATGGGTCATAATTATTATGGAGAACCTGCATGGCCCAACGATCTTTTATATATTTTTCCAGTAGTAATTCTAGGTACTATTGCCTGTAACGTAGGCTTAGCGGTTCTAGAACCATCCATGATTGGGGAACCCGCGGATCCATTTGCAACTCCTTTGGAAATATTACCCGAATGGTATTTCTTTCCCGTATTTCAAATACTTCGTACAGTGCCCAATAAGTTATTGGGCGTTCTTTTAATGGTTTCGGTACCTACAGGATTATTAACAGTACCCTTTTTGGAGAATGTTAATAAATTCCAAAACCCATTTCGCCGTCCAGTAGCAACCACCATCTTTTTGATTGGTACTGTAGTTGCCCTTTGGTTAGGTATTGGAGCAACATTACCTATTGAGAAATCCCTAACTTTAGGTCTTTTTTAAACTTATAAAATTGATTCCATTTTGAAATAAAAAAAAATAGAATGCCATGTGTATTGTGTATCTAGGGAGAATTCTTTTTGAAACGACTAATCCCTAGATACATCTATTCCATTTTAGGTCTATTCCGAACATATGGATTTTTTTTTAAAGATCTAAATTACATATTTTCATCCCTATCGTAAGTTTAGAAAAAAAAAAAAAAAGAAATCTGAAAAAATCCTATGCCAATGGATTTCAAATTTATGCAAAATGCTTTTCTATTTCTAAAAAGTCCAATATATATTTGACATCTTCTACGCGAAAATGTTCAATTTTCAGAAGGTCTTCTTGACTGTTATTCAAAAGTTCTAATAATGTATGAATATTGGATCTTTTGAGACAATTATAGATCCTGGGAGGCAATTCTAATTGGTCAATAAAAATGGATTTCAATGCTATTTCTTTTTTCTTTTTCCTTAGTTTTTCCTTAGCCAATATATCATGAAAAGTAAAAAGGGGCAAAGTAACTTTGTGTTGATTGTTTTCTAAATTAAAGTTATCTTCTTCTGCGTGTAAAAAGGGAATAAATAAATCAATCAAATTCCGGGAGGCTTCATAAAGCGCTTCCTTAGGAGTTAAACTTCCATTTGTCCATATTTCGAGAAAGAGTATCTCTTGTTTTTCATTCCCATTCACATAAGAATGAATACTATGATTTACATTTCGAACAGGCATAAATGTGGCATCTATAGGATAACTTCCATCTTGAAAGTTTTTTAGTGTTTTTATACGATACCCACGATTCCTCTCAATTTTTAATTCAATACACAAATTAACGGGTTCTGTTACGTTGGCTATATGTTGTGTATTATCAACGATTTCCACAGAGGGTGGTAAAATGATGTCTTGAGCGGTTACATATCCAGGACCTTTGAAACAAATAGACGCGTCCCGAGTTCCATACAGATTACTTCTCAATACAATTTCTTTCAAATTCATTAAAATTTCATGTACTGATTCTTCAATACCTATTATGGTAGAATATTCATGTGGTATTTTTTCTGATTTTACACGTGTGATACATGTTCCCTCTATTTCTCCGAGTAAAACTCTTCGCATTGCAATGCCTATTGTATCGGCTTGACCTTTCATAAGTGGAGACAGAATAAAGCGTCCATAATAAAGACGTTTACTGTCTATTCTTGATTCAACACATTTCCATTGTAGTGTCCGAGTAGATACTCTTATTTTCTCTCGAACCATAGTAATATATTATTTTGATCAAACCCTTGACTTGTTTATTTCTCTTGAAATCTTTTCAATGTTTCTTTTTAGTTTTACACACGTCTTTTTTTAGGAGATCTACATCCATTATGTGGCATAGGAGTTACATCTCGTATAAAATTTAATAGTATACCACTTCTACGAATAGCTCTTAATGCCGCATCTCTTCCGAGACCAGGACCTTTTATCATGACTTCTGCTCGTTGCATGCCTTGATCCGATACTGTTCGAATAGCATTTCCTGCTGCAGTTTGAGCGGCAAAAGGTGTCCCCCTTCGTGTACCTTTGAATCCGCAAGTACCGGCGGAGGACCAAGAAATCACCCGACCTCGTACATCTGTAACAGTTACAATAGTATTGTTGAAACTAGCTTGAACATGAATAACTCCCTTTGGTATTTTACGAGTATGCTTACGCGAACCAATACGTACATTTTTACGCGAACCCTTTTTAGATATAGGTTTTGCCATATTTAATTATTTCATAAAAATAAATCCAAGATATATGGTATGGATATATCCATTTCGTGTCAAAAAAGGGGGATCCTTTATTAAATTAATTATATCCTTTATTAAATTAATTATTTTATAACTAGAATTAATATTCTATTTTTCTATATTAATTCTATTTTAGTTCGATTAATATAAAATTTTTGAAATAAAATTTCAAATTTGAAATATCAATCAATCATTTTTCTTATAAAATAAAAATTGGATATTTGATAGAATAATATATATATAATAAGATAAAATATAAATTATAAATTTCTATATTAGAATTCTATTTTTTTTAGAAAGCCTCTGTTTGTTAAAATATTATCCTTGTCTTTGTTTATGTCTTGGATTGGAACAAATTACTATAATTCGCCCTCGTCTTCGAATCAATCGACATTTTTCACAAATTTTACGAACGGAGGCTCTTATTTTCATATTTGCCATTCCTTAACTTAATAAGTTAATCCAAAATTGATTTATTGGAAGAAAATAAGGTTTGCTTACGTTTTGAACTTCTAATTGTGGTCTTCCCCATAAAAAAATGTTGAGGTTGAAAAACACCCAAATTAAATTGAATGACTTATATTTTTTTTCTTTCCTTATCGTATACCCATAAAAAGTACGTTGAATCTTTTTGGAAACATATCCTATAATCAAAATCCAATTTGCATTAATTATATAAGGGAACTTGAAACATACCCCGGGGAAATGATTCATGGGTAAGTTATTCATTTAGTAATTAAATCTTCGTGAATCCCCCCTTTTTTTAATTCCAGTTAAATCCCTTATCACATTCACAAATATACATAAAGGGGGAAGTTCTATTAGAAACTTGCGTTTTCTCTTTCTTTTTTTTTTTACCAAAAATGGATCGAAGTTTCTCATATAATTCGGGTGTTAGAAAGATTACCATATATAACATAAAACTTCTCCGCCAATTCTTTCTAATCGAGCCTCTCGATCTGTCATTATACCTCTAGAAGTTGAAAGAATTACAATCCCCATGCCCCCTAAAATTCGAGGGATTCGTTGATAATTAGAATATATTCGTAGACCGGGTGTACTGATCCGTTTTAAATTTAAAAAACTTTTATATGATCCTTTTCTATTCCTTCTATACCGTAGAGTTAAAACTAAAAAATATTTGTCGTTTTCTCTATGTTTTCTGACGTTTTCAACAAAACCCTCGCGTAAAAGTATTTTTACAATGTTTTCTGTTATGTTAGTAAATGGTATTTGAACCATTCCTTTTTTATTCATGTCAGCATTTCTTATATAGGTTATTATGTCAGCGATGGTGTCCTTACCCATGGTAAACAAAAATGATTGTTGCCCTTTACTTTCTATATAATCAACATGCTCCTTTTTCTATTTATTATTCTTTTTTTTTTTACGTTCTATTATATATATATCTATCTATATTCTATATATAGATATATTGTTTAGGTTATCAAGTATTAATCTGAAATAAATAAGAATTGCTGCTTCTAATACTTATAATAATTACTACAAATTCTAATAATTACTACAAAAGGGATATATGTTAGATAAAATAGATTAATTAATCTATTTCACAAAAAAATAATGTATCCATAGCACAGTTTCGTCTTATAATACCTCGGGTGCTAATGAAACTATTTTAGTGAAATTTAACTGTCTCAATTCCCGGGCGATTGCACAAAAGATTCGAGTTCCTTTTGGATTTCCTTCTTGATCAATGACAACTGCAGCATTATCATCATACTGAATTATTATACCGTTGCTACGTTTGAGTTCTTTACAAGTACGTACAATTACAGCTCTGATCACTTCTGATCTTTCTAAGTTCGTATTTGGTACTGCTTGTTTGATTACAGCAACAACAATGTCACCAATATAAGCATATCGTCGATTACTAGCTCCTAGGATTCGAATACACATCAGTTCGCGTGCTCCGCTATTATCAGCTACATTCAAATGAGTTTGAGGTTGAATCATATCATTTTTTTATTCTTTCAGTCAAAAAATGGAAGTAAAAATATTTTGTGTTCAAAAAAAGGAACCTACATTTGCATTTTTTGTTTTCATCTTAAAGACCTCTTTCCTTTGGTTCTAATTTATTACCCTGAAATAATGAATTGAGTTCGTATAGGCATTTTGGATGATGCTATTGAAATAGCCTTTCTTGCTATATTTTCTGGTACCCCACCCATTTCATAAAGTATTTTCCCAGGTTTAACGACAGCTACCCAATATTCGGGAGAACCTTTTCCTGAACCCATACGTGTTTCAGTAGGTCTTACTGTAACCGGTTTGTCTGGAAATATGCGTACCCATATTTGTCCACCTCGGCGAACATTTCGTGACATTGCCCGCCGTCCCGCTTCTATTTGTCTAGATGTTATCCAAGCTGGCTCAAGTGCTTGAAGAGCATATCTTCCGAAGCAAATATGATTCCCTCGATAGGATATTCCTTTCATTCTTCCTCTATGTTGTTTACGAAATCTGGTTCTTTGGGGGTTATAATTGATGGTTGTTTCTCAATTCCATCTTTATTACAGAACCGTACATGAGATTTTCACCTCATACGGCTCCTCGCGAATGAAGCAATTCAAATAGATATCTATCTATATATATAGATAATCTATTTAATCTAATCGATAAAATAATATGCACTAATATTCATATGTTTAATGAATAATTGAATAGCGGGATTTTTTGAGATTTCATAGAATCTATTCCAAATTTTTATATTTTGTTTTGATATAGAATGGAATATGTATTCTTATAAATAAACCATTTTTGTTTTACATATATAACTAAAGAATCTTGTTTTGTTCTATTATTTGTTATTTTATAATATTCTAATGAATCTTTATTTTCCTTTTTATTATTAGTTATTAGAATATTTTTGATTATTAGAAAGAATAAATAGAATTGGCAAAAATAAAAAAAAAAATTCAATAAAATCAAAATTATCGCGGGCGAATATTTACTCTTTTATTATCAATCAAATTCAGATGTAATGTAGGGCACAACTCCTAAAAAAAGGATTGCTTTTTGGTTTCTTCCGCCATCCCACCTAATGAATCATTAAGATTTGTTTTTAATAAAATCTTAAGTATTTGCAGGTTTCGTCGTTCCCATCACTTCTCGATTAATGGTTAGGTCTGAATTCGACAATGGAGCCTTTCTCATATCTTAAAATTAATAATCTTTTTTTTTTTCGAATATTGATTTGTTTTTTCGTGAATCAATATTCTCAGTTTTTATTGATTCAGAGCTCTTAATTTGTTTACGTTATAAATTAATTCATATATAAATAGATATGAATTGATTTAGATTGATGCTTTATTACACTACCTTTTATGAGATAACCCATAGACCTTTACATATTAGAATTCTATATCATTGATTTTTTTTCTCTCTTTCTTTCACCTCTTCATTTATCTGTATATTTTTATTGCTTTACAACTAAATAAGATTTTTGTTCTTTTATGCTTCACAATAGTTCAGTTGCTATAATATATCTTTTTTTATATTTTTTTTTGTTTTGACTAGTTCTTTAGATCTAGATAATCCGAAGCGATGCGTTGGTTATTAGTTCTTTTTTAATTCATTTATACGATGAACCGGTTTATAAATTTGTTAAATTGGAACCGTTCTAAAAAACTAACGAGTCGCACACTAAGCATAGCAATACTATCAATATGAAATGATTCATTTCATTTTTTAGTCGATTCAATCTTATAAAATTGATCATTTTGGATAAATAAAAATCGAGTAATTTTTCATTTTTTGTTTTCTAAAAAAAAATATAGCACATTTAAGATAAAATATAGCACATTTAAGATAAAGAATAATATATTTTTCTTTATTTAGAAAATATCCAAACTTTGATCCCTAAAACCCCATAAATAGTTCGAACTGTATAGCAACAATAATCTATTTTCGCTCGAATGGTTTGTAGAGGAACTCTACCTTCTCTGATCCATTCAACACGTGCAATTTCTTTTCCGTCGATACGTCCTGCAATTTGTACTTGAACTCCTTTTGTACCCGCCTGTTCAGTTAATTCAATAGCTTTTTTCATTGCTTTACGAAACGAAACTCTATTCTTTAATTGTCCAGCTATAAATTCTGCAATAATATTAGGGTGTTTATAAGCATTTGCAACTTTTACAATAGCAATGTTTAGTTTTCGATTCACACAATTCAGTTTTTTTTGCATATTCGTCTGTAATTCTTCGATTTTTTGAGACTTACCCTCTATTAATAACTTTGGAAATCCCATATATATTATAACTTGAATAAGATCAATTCTTTTTTGAATCTTTATCTGTCCAATTCCCTCAACACCAGAGGATATTCTTATATTTTTTTGTATATAATTTTTGATACAATCTCGTATTTTTTTATCT
>NC_007942.1:87500-92500 GCF_000004515.6 Glycine max
TCCATTTTGGGGTTTATTTCATCTATTCCATGACCGGAACAGTGGGAGATACACGTTACACCACGATTTTGAATCAGAAGAGATATTTCAAGAAATGGCAGATCTATTCACTCTATCAATAACCGAGCCGGATCTGGTGTATCATAAGGGATTTGCTTTTTCTATTGATTCCTCCGGATTGGGTCAAAAACATTTCTTGAATGAGTTATTCAACTCCAGGGATGAATCGAAAAATCACTCTTTATTGGTTCTACCTCCTCTTTTTTATGAAGAGAATGAATCTTTTTATCGAAGGATCATAAAAAAATGGGTCCAGACCTCTTGCGGGAATAATTTGGAAGATCCAAAACCTAAAATAGTTGTATTTACTAGCAACAACATAATGGAGGCAGTCAATCAATATAGATTGATCCGAAATCTGATTCAAATCCAATATAGCACCCATGGTTACATAAGAAATGTATTGAATCGATTCAATTGCAACTTCGAATATGGAATTCAAAGGTATCAAATAGGAAATGATACTCTGAATCATCGAACTATAATGAAATACACGATCAACCAACATTTATCCAATTTGAAAAAGAGTCAGAAGAAATGGTTCGATCCTCTTATTTTTATTTCTCGAACGGAGAGATCCATGAATCGGGATCCTAATGCATATAGATACAAATGGTCCAATGGGAGCAAGAATTTCCAGGAACATTTGGACTATTTCATTTCTGAGCAGAATAGCCGTTTTCAAGTAGTGTTCGATCGATTCCATATTAATCAATATTCGATTGATTGGTCTGAAGTTATCGACAAAAAAGATTTGTCTAAGTCACTTTGTTTCTTTTTGTCCAAGTTACTTCTTTTTTTGCCCAAGTTTCTTCTCTTTTTGTCTAACTCACTTCCTTCTTTTTTCTTTGTGAGTTTTGGGGGTATCCCCATTCATAGGTCCGAGATCCACATCTATGAATTGAAAGGTCCGAATAATCCACTCTGTAATCAGTTATTAGAATCAATAGGTCTTCAAATCTTTCATTTGAAAAAATGGAAACCCTTATTATTGGATGACCAAGATACTTCCCAAAAATCGAAATTCTTGATCAATGGAGGAACAATATCACCATTTTTGTTCAATAAGATACCAAAGTGGATGATTGACTCATTCCATACTAGAAAGAATCGCAGGAAATCTTTTGATAACACAGATTCCTATTTCTCAATGATATCCCACGATCCAGACAATTGGCTGAATCCCGTGAAACCATTTCATAGAAGTTCATTGATATACTCTTTTTATAAAGCAAATCGACTTCGATTCTTGAATAATCAATATCACTTCTGCTTCTATTGTAACAAAAGATTCCCTTTTTATGTGGAAAAGGCCTGTATCAATAATTATGATTTTACGTATGGACAATTCCTCAATATCTTGTTCATTCGCAACAAAATCTTTTCTTTTTGCGATGGTCAAAAAAAACATGCTTTTTTGAAGAGAGATACTATTTCACCAATCGAGTCACAGGTATCTAACATATTGATACCTAACGATTTTCCACAAAGTGGCGACGAAGGGTATAACTTGTACAAATCTTTCCATTTTCCAATTCGATACGATCTATTCGTTCGTGGAGCTATTTACTCGATCGCAGACATTTCTGGAACACCTCTAACAGAGGGACAAATAGTCCATTTTGAAAAAACTTATTGTCAACCTCTTTCAGATATGAATATACCTGATTCAGAAGGGAAGAACTTGCATCAGTATCTCAATTTCAATTCAAACATGGGTTTGATTCACACTCCATGTTCTGAGAAATATTTACCATCCGAAAAAAGGAAAAAACGGAGTCCTTGTCTAAAAAAATGCCTTGAGAAAGGGCAGATGTATAGAACCTTTCAACAAGATAGTGTTTTTTCAACTCTCTCAAAATGGAATCTATTCCAAACATATATACCATGGTTCCTTACCTCGACAGGGTACAAATATCTAAATTTCATATTTTTAGATACTTTTTCAGACCTATTGCCGATACTAAGTAGCAGCCAAAAATTTGTATCCATTTTTCATGATATTATGCATGGGTCAGATATATTATGGCGAATTCGTCAGATTCCATTGTGTCTTCCACAATGGAATCTGATAAGTGAGATATGGAATCTGATAAGTGAGATTCCGGGTAATTGTTTACATAATCTTCTTCTGTCCGAAGAAATTATTCATCGAAATAATGAGTTACTATTAATATCGACACATCTGAGATCGCTAAATGTTCAGGAGTTCTTCTATTCAATCCTTTTCCTTCTCCTTGTTGCTGGATATCTCGTTCGTACACATCTTCTCTTTGTTTCTCGAGTCTATAGTGAGTTACAGACAGAGTTCGAAAAGGTAAAATCTTTGATGATTCCATCATACATGATTGAGTTGCGAAAACTTCTGGATAGGTATCCTACATCTGAACTGAATTCTTTCTGGTTAAAGAATCTCTTTCTAGTTGCTCTGGAACAATTAGGAGATTCTCTAGAAGAAATACGGAGTTTTGCTTTTGGTGGCAACATGCTATGGGGTGGTGGTCCCACTTATGGGGTCAAATCAATACGTTCTAAGAAGAAATATTTGAATCTCATCGATCTCATAAGTATTATACCAAATCCCATCAATCGAATCGCTTTTTCGAGAAATACGAGACATCTAAGTCATCCAAGTAAAACAATCTATTCCTTGATAAGAAAAATAAAAAACGTGAATGGTGATTGGATTGATGATAAAATAGAATCCTGGGTCTTGAACAGTAATTCGATTGATGATAAAGAAAGAGAATTCTTGGTTCAGTTTTCTACCTTAACGACAGAAAAAAGGATTGATCAAATTCTATTGAGTCTGACTCATAGTCATCATTTATCAAAGAATAACTCTGGTTATCAAATGATTGAACAACCGGGAGCAATTTACTTACGATATTTAGTTGACATTCATAAAAAGTATCTAATGATTTATGAATTCAATACATCCTGTTTAGCAGAAAGACGTATATTCCTTGCTAATTATCAGACAATTACTTATTCACAAACCTTGCGGGGGGCTAATAGTTTTCATTTCCCATCTCATGGAAAACCCTTTTCGCTCCGCTTAGCCCTACCTCCCCCTAGTAGGGGTATTTTAGTGATAGGTTCTATAGGAACTGGACGATCCTATTTGGTCAAATACCTAGCGACAAACTCCTATGTTCCTTTCATTACAGTATTTCTGAACAAGTTCCTGGATAACAAGCCTAAGGGTTTTCTTATTGATGATAGTGACGATATTGATGATAGTTACGATAGTGACGATATCGACCGTGACCTTGATATGGAGCTGGAGCTTCTAACTATGATGAATACGCTAACTATGGATATGATGCCAGAAATAGACCGATTTTATATCACCTTTCAATTCGAATTAGCAAAAGCAATGTCTCCTTGCATAATATGGATTCCAAACATCCATGATCTGGATGTGAATGAGTCGAATTACTTATCCCTCGGTCTTTTAGTGAACTATCTCTCCAGGGATTGTGAAAGATGTTCTACTAGAAATATTCTTGTTATTGCTTCGACTCATATTCCCCAAAAAGTAGATCCGGCTCTAATAGCTCCGAATAAATTAAATACATGCATTAAGATACGAAGGCTTCTTATTTCACAACAACGAAAACACTTTTTCACTCTTTCATATACTAGGGGATTTCACTTGGAAAAGAAAATGTCCCATACTAATGGATTCGGGTCCACAACGATGGGTTCAAATGTACGAGATCTTGTAGCACTTACCAACGAGGCCCTATCGATTAGTATTATACAAAAAAAATCCATCATAGACACTAATATAATTAGATCTGTTCTTCATAGACAAACTTGGGATTTCCGATCTCAGGTAAGATCGGTTCAGGATCATGGGATCCTTTTCTATCAGATAGGAAGGGCTGTTTCACAAAATGTACTTCTAAGTAATTGCTCCATAGATCCTATATCTATCTATATGAAGAAGAAATCATGTGACGGGGGGGATTCTTATTTGTACAAATGGTACTTCGAACTTGGAACGAGTATGAAGAAATTAACGATACTTCTTTACCTTTTGAGTTGTTCTGCCGGATCGGTCGCTCAAGACCTTTGGTCTCTACCCGGACCTGATGAAAAAAATGGGATCACATCTTATGGACTCGTTGAGAATAATTCTGATCTAGTTCATGGCCTATTAGAAGTAGAAGGCGCTCTGGTGGGATCCTCACGTACAGAAAAAGATTGCAGTCAGTTTGATAAGGATCGAGTGACATTGCTTCTTCGGTCCGAACCAAGGAATCCCTTAAATATGATTCAAAATGGATCTTATTCTATCGTTGATCAGAGATTTCTCTATGAAAAATATGAATCGGAGTTTGAAGAAGGGGGGGGAGTCCTCGACCCACAACAGATAGAGGAGGATTTTTTCAATCACATCGTTTGGGCTCCTAGAATATGGAGCCCTTGGGGCTTTCTATTTTATTGTATTGAAAGGCCCAATGAATTGGGATTTCCCTATTGGGCCAGGTCATTTCGGGACAAGCGGATCATTTATGATGAAGAGGATGAGCTTCAAGAGAATGATTCAGAGTTCTTGCAGGGTGGAACCATGCAGTACCAGACACGAGATAGATCTTCCAAAGAACAGGGCTTTTTTCGAATAAGCCAATTCATTTGGGACCCCGCGGATCCACTCTTTTTCCTATTCAAAGATCAGCCTTTTGTCTCTGTGTTTTCACATCGACAATTCTTTACAGATGAAGAGATGTCAAGGGAACTTCTTACTTCCCAAACAGATCTTCCTACATCTATATATAAACACTGGTTTATCAAGAATACGCAAGAAAAGCATTTTGAATTGTTGATTCATTGCCAGAGATGGCTTAGAATCAATAGTTCATTATCTAATGGATTTTTCCGTTCTAATACTCTATCTGAGAGTTATCAATATTTATCAAATCTGTTCCTAT
>NC_007942.1:110000-125000 GCF_000004515.6 Glycine max
AAACAATAGTAAATGGAAATAGAACAAAGTGTATTAGAATAAACGAAATCCGTAAAAAAGTTCCTCGATGGTCATACAAATTTATTGACGAATTGGAACAACTGGAGGGAAAAAATGAAGCAGAGAATTATCAAATTCGTTCTAGAAAAGCCAAACGTGTAGTAATTTTGACTAATAAATCTAAATTTTTTAAGAAGTACGATACTTATAATCCTACAGGAGATACTGATAACGCTGAAAAAAAAAAAAATGAATTGGCTTTAATACGTTATTCCCAACAATCGGATTTTCGGCGAGACATAATCAAAGGATCTATACGTGCTCAAAGGCGTAAAACAGTTACTTGGAAATTTTTTCAAAAAAGGGTGCATTCCCCCCTTTTTTTGGATAAAATTGAAAAACCTTTATTCTTTTCTTTTGATAGTTTCAAATCAATGAAAATATTTTTTATGTTCAAAATTTGGATGCGAAAAAAGGAAGAATTTGAAATTTCTAGTTATACAGAGGAAAGGGCAAAAGAAAGTTCGAAAAAAGAGGAGGAAAAAAAAAAGGAAAATGAGGAAAGAAAACGTATAGAAATAGCAGAAGCCTGGGATAGCATTATATTTGCTCAAGTAATAAGAGGTATTTTATTAATAACCCAATCCATTCTTAGAAAATATATTCTATTACCTTCATTGATAATAACTAAAAATATTGCTCGTATACTATTTTTTCAATTTCCCGAATGGTCGGAAGATTTTAGGGATTGGAAGAGAGAAATGTATATTAAATGCACATATAATGGTGTTCAATTATCCGAAAGAGAATTTCCAAAAAAATGGCTAACAGATGGTATTCAGATAAAGATCTTATTTCCTTTTCGTCTCAAACCTTGGCACAAATCTAAGCTACGATCCAATGAAAAGAAAAAGGATCTAATGAAAAAAAAGAACTTTTGTTTTCTAACAGTTTGGGGGATGGAAGTCGACTTGCCCTTTTCTGGTTCTCCCCAAAAAAATAGATTTTCATCATTTTTTGACCCCATTTTTAAAGAACTAAAAAAAAAAACGAAACAATTTCAATTTTTCACTTTTCGAGTTCTAAAAGTTTTAAGTGAAAAATTGAAATTGTTTCTAACTATCTTAATAGAAAAAGCAAAAAGGATTAGCAAAAGTATTATCGAAAGTATTCTTAAAAGTATTCTCAAAAGTATTCTAAGCCTAACGAAAATAAAACAATTTTTCAAATTGCTATTTATTAAATTTAAATTCAAAAAGATAGATGAATTGAGCGAAAATAAAAAAGATTCAACAATTTATAAGAATAATCCAATGATTTCTGAAACAACCATTTCAATTCAATCGATAAATTCAGTAAATTGTTCATTGAAAAAAAAAAAAATAAAGGATCTTAATGCTAAAAGAAAAGCAGTTATAAAAAAAATTGAAAAAATTAAAAAGGGGCTTGTAATTTCAGAGACAAATATTCATTCAAACAAAACAACTTATGATAGTAAAAGGGTAGAATTCGAAAAAAAAAAATTGCAGATATTACAAAGAAGAAGAAATGCTCGATTAACTCGTAAATCACATTCTTTTTTTAAATTTTTCATGAAAAGGATATACAGAGATATATTTCTATATATCAGTTGTATTCCGAGGATCAATATACAACTTTTTCTTGAATTAACAAAAAAATTTTTAAATAAATCCATTTACGATAATGAAGCAAATGCAGAAAGAATTTATAAAACAAATCAAAGTATAATTCGCTTTATTTCAATTTTACACAAATATTTTCATACTAGAAATCCGAATTCACATAATTCTTGTGACATCTCCTTTTTGTCACAAGCATATGTATTTTTTAATTTATTACACACCCGAATTATTAACATAAACATCTATAAGTTAAGATCTGTTTTTCAATATCATGGAATTTTTTTTTTTCTGAAAAATGAAATAAAGGATTCTTTTTTTGGAGCACAAGGAATATTTCATTATAAATTAAAACATAATAACCCTCTCAATTCTGTAAGAAATCAATGGACAAATTGGTTAAAGGATCATTATTATCAATATGACTTATCTAAAAGTAGATGGTCCAGATTAGTACCACAAAAATGGAGAAATAGAATAACTGAATATCGTATAGCTCAAAATAAAGATTTAACCAAATGCAATTCATATGAAAAAAGCCAATTAATTCTTTACAAAGAACAACAAGTAAACGCATTAAAAAAAAAAATTAGAAAACAATATAGATACGATCTTTTATCCTATAATTTTATCAATTATGCAGATAAGAAAGACTCATATATTTATGGATATAGATCCCTATTTCAAGTAAAAAAAAACCAAGTGATTTCTTCTAATTACAACACGTATAAAAAAGAATTATTTGATATCATAGATAATCTCTTTATCAAGAATTATATATCGGAAGATGCGATTCTAGATATGGAAAAAAATCTGTATAGAAAGTATTTTGATTGGATGGGAATCAATAGAGAAATACTAAATCGTTCCATATCGAATCCAGAATTTTGGTTCTTTTCAAAATTTGTGATATTTTATGACGCATATAGGGGTAACTCGCAGGTTATACCAATTAAATTACTTTTTTTTTCTTCTAATGTAAATCAAAATGTTAGTGAAAATAAAAAGAACATTACTAGAAAGAAAAAAAATGAATCTCTTGAATTGGAGTTAGAGACTCGAAATCGGGCAAAAGCAGAATACCCTGATCAACGAAATCTTGAATCATCTATCTCAAACCAAGAAAAAGATATTGAAAACGATTATGTAGGATCAGACAGTGAAAAGAATAGTAAGGGTATAAAGAAAAAGAAAGACAAGAACAAGATGGAGGCAGAACTTAATTTCTTACTAAGAAATTTTTTGATTTTACATTTAAATTGGAATAATTTCTTAGGTCAAAGAATATTTAACAATGTCAAAGTATATTGTCTCCTGATTAGATTAAAAAATTTAAGAGAAATTACAATAGCCTCTATTCAAAGAGGAGAACTAGGTCTAGATATTATGATGATTCAAAATCAGAAGAATTTAATTCTTCTAGGCTTAAGGAAAAAGAAAAATAACAAATTTATGAAAAAAGAAATATTTGTTATCGAACCAGTTCGCCTGTCTAGAAAAAACAATAAACAATTTTTTATGTATCAAACCATAGGTCTTTCATTAATTCAAAAGAATAAACGCAAAATTTATCACAAATACCCAGAAAAAATTCATGTTAATAAGAAAAATTTTTATAAATATATTACAAGAACAAGAGATCAAAAAATAACAGAAAAAAAAGAAAAAGATAATTCTGATTTACTTGTTCCTGAAAACATTTTATCCGCTAGACGTCGTAGAGAATTGAGAATTCTAATTTGTTTAAATCCAAATAATATAAATAGTATGCATAGAAACACAATATTTTATAATCCAAATAAAGTCCAAAATGGTTTTCCACTTTTGACTAAAAAAAGAAAATATTTTGAGAAAGATAAAAAAAAACTAATGAATTTCAAAATTTTTCTTTGGCCAAAATATCGATTAGAAGATTTAGCTTGTATAAATCGATATTGGTTTAATACCCATAATGGAAGCCGTTTCAGTATAGTAAGGATACATATGTATCCGCGAATGAAAATTCGTTAATCCAAATTTGTCTTCTATTTACCATATTTATATGGTAAATAGAAGACAAATTAATATCTATATCTATCTATATAGATAGATATAGATACATAACATAAATAAAGACACGCATTATGGTATGGCATTGATACTAATTCACTGATATATACCTTAGATAAAAAAAGAATCCACAAAATTATGTTTTTTTTAAGTATACCATTTTTTATGGTGAATCTATAAAAAAAGTCTCCTTTATATCTATTTAAATTGCATGGATTCCATTTTTTTTATTTATAAGAATTAATTCGATTGTAAAAAAATCAAGAATTCTTAAGTAAATTAAGTAAATTCAGATTTATATAAAAAATTCAAAATTAGTGTCATTACTATTACTGATCAATCAAAATATCTATCAAAAGTAAAAAGCGAAGAGAAGGGAAAAACTTTAATTTTTTTATGGTAAAAAATTCAATTATACCTGTTATTTCACAAGAAAAAAAAGAAAAAAACCCAGGATCGGTTGAATTTCAAATATTCAAATTTACCGATAGAATACGAAGACTTACTTCACATTTTGAATTGCACCGAAAAGACTATTTATCTCAAAGAGGTTTACGTAAAATTTTGGGAAAACGACAAAGATTGCTGTCTTATTTGTCAAAGAAAGATAGAATACGGTATAAAAAATTAATAAATCAGTTTGATATTCGAGAGTCACAAATTCGTTAAATTGAAGAGTAATTCTCAATTATTCGATTTATTAGATCTTGAATTTTGATGAACTTTTTTTTTTAAGCGATTCATAAAAAAATAAATCGAGGAAAAACCTATGAATATCTCAACTACAAGAAAGGACTTCATGATAGTCAATATGGGGCCTCACCACCCATCAATGCATGGTGTTCTTAGACTTATTGTTACTCTAGACGGTGAGGATGTTATTGATTGTGAACCTATATTGGGTTATTTACACAGAGGAATGGAAAAAATAGCGGAAAACCGAACAATTATACAATATTTGCCTTATGTAACACGTTGGGACTATTTAGCTACTATGTTCACAGAAGCAATAACTGTAAATGGACCAGAACAGTTGGGAAATATTCAAGTACCTAAAAGAGCCAGTTATATCCGAGTAATAATGTTGGAGTTAAGTCGTATAGCTTCTCACCTACTATGGCTAGGACCTTTTATGGCAGATATTGGTGCACAAACCCCCTTCTTCTATATTTTCAGAGAAAGAGAATTAATATATGATCTATTTGAAGCTGCGACGGGTATGAGAATGATGCATAATTTTTTTCGTATCGGGGGGGTAGCGACTGATCTACCTTATGGTTGGGTAGATAAATGTTATGATTTCTGCGATTATTTTTTAACAAGAATTGTTGAATATCAAAAACTTATTACGCGAAATCCGATTTTTTTAGAACGGGTTGAGGGGGTAGGTGTAGTTGATATAAAGGAAGTAATAAATTGGGGTTTATCAGGACCCATGCTTCGGGCTTCCGGAATACAATGGGATCTCCGTAAAGTGGATAATTATGAATGTTACGAAGAATTTGATTGGGAAGTTCAATGGCAAAAAGAAGGAGATTCCTTAGCTCGTTATTTAGTTCGAATTGGTGAAATGATGGAATCCATAAAAATTATTCAACAGGCTTTGGAAGGAATTCCCGGCGGACCATATGAAAATTTAGAAATTCGCTGCTTTGATAGAGAAAAAGAGCCAGAATGGAATGAGTTTGAGTATCGATTTATTAGTAAAAAACCGTCTCCGACTTTTGAATTGCCAAAACAAGAACTTTATGTAAGAATTGAAGCCCCCAAGGGAGAATTGGGAATTTTTCTAATAGGGGATCAAAATGGTTTTCCCTGGAGATGGAAAATTCGTCCGCCAGGTTTTATCAATTTGCAAATTCTTCCTCAATTAGTTAAAAGAATGAAATTGGCCGATATTATGACAATACTAGGTAGCATAGATATTATTATGGGAGAAGTTGATCGTTGAAATGATAATTTATTTAACAGAGATACAAGATATCCATTTTTTTTTCAGATTGGAATCTTTTAAAGAGATATATGGAATTATATGGGTATTTGCCCCTATTTTGATTCTTATATTGGGAATTACGATAAGTGTACTAGCAATTGTATGGTTAGAAAGGGAAATATCCGCAGGGATACAACAACGTATTGGACCTGAATACACAGGTCCTTTTGGAGTTCTTCAAGCTCTAGCAGACGGAACAAAATTACTTTTCAAAGAGAATCTTATTCCATCTAGAGGAGATATTCGTTTATTCAGTATAGGACCATCTATATCAGTCATATCGATTATAATAAGCTATTCAGTAATTCCTTTTGGCTATAACTTTGTTTTATCTGATCTGAATATTGGTGTTTTTTTATGGATTGCTATTTCGAGTATTGCTCCCATTGGACTTCTTATGTCAGGATATGGGTCAAATAATAAATATTCCTTTTTGGGTGGTCTACGAGCAGCTGCTCAATCGATTAGTTATGAAATACCATTAACTCTATGTGTGTTATCAATATCTCTACGTGCGATTCGTTGAGACAGAAATTTTTTGATACTATTTGCTATACCCCTCTCTTTATAGTACTTTGTAGTAAAGTAGGAAAATAAATTGAATATATATCTATTGAATTTATTTTTTTTATTATTTTTCGCATTCGGATTGAAGAATTTAATCAGATAGTTATATGAGTGCAATAAAACAGCTTCTTTTGAATATAATTTATAGAATACTATATTACTTATAGTTAATAGAAAAGATGATGATTTTAAATTGCAGTAAAAATATTGAGTCTCATTTTCTATGTATAAGAATTAAGTGAAAAAAATGAATTAAATTATAGGTAGAAGTTGTTGTTTTTCCCAAGGTTGGTTGATTAGTCATCCTGTCTTGAAGCGGGCGTAAAAGACCAACCCTTTTTAAATTAAATTTTCAATATCATTTGTATGAATTAGCATATATATATTAACATAAATAACATAAATAAGGGATTAATAAAAAATGAATGGATGATTAGAAACACCAAAATACACAAAGGATTAGTAACGTATATTTTTAAAAATATCCAAAAGAACATTTATATTTATGTATAATAGAAAAAGAATACTAATTGGGGCTTTCCGTTGGTAGAAAAAATAAGGCAGTACTCCCCAGAATTCCGATCCAGAGTATACTTCCATCCACCGATTAAATAAATAACTATCAGAAACGAAATAATCCTTTAATTTTTGGAAGTCCCCTTTTATTTTACTTACACAAAAAAGACTAGGATAAGAACGAAAAAAAAAGTGATCCCCCTTTTCTTGTTTGTCTTATATCCATATTTATGGAGATAGAATTCATGTCATAATTTAAAAAATGAACATGTATAATTCTTTTTCGTAATCGAAAATGATGAGGGAGTTATTGATAATTTGAAAAGAGTATTTTATGGAAGAATTAAGTTATTACTCAACAAATTTGAATTTGAATTTTTTAAAGGATGAGATCAATTCAGAAGTACTTTTTGTATTTTTTATTTATTTAAAGAAATGTTAAAATGTATTTTATTTTTTCTTTATTAAATGTATTTCTTTTAAAATTTGTTTTTTTAGAACAGACAGAATTCAATAGGTCTAATTCAGAACCGTCCGATAAAATAGAATATTATCTACCTTAGAGATGTATCAAGGGATAAATAATCGGACCGGTCCTTAGATTTTTTTAAGGCTTTAAGGGAGCCGTATGAGGTGAAAATCTCATGTACGGTTCTGTAATAGAGATGGTAACAGTAATGTCATCACCGACTAGGATTATCTAACAGTTTAAGTACAGTTGATATAGTTGATGCACAATCAAAATATGGTTTTTGGGGATGGAATTTGTGGCGTCAACCTATGGGTTTCATTGTTTTTCTAATCTCGTCCCTAGCAGAATGTGAAAGATTACCTTTTGATTTACCGGAAGCGGAAGAAGAACTAGTAGCGGGTTATCAAACCGAATACTCGGGTATCAAATTTGGTTTATTTTATGTTGCTTCCTATTTAAACCTATTCATTTCTTCCTTATTTGTAACAGTTCTTTACTTTGGTGGTTCAAATATCTCTATTCCATACATATTCGTTTCTGACTTTTTTGAAATAAATCAAACATATGGAGTTTTTGTAACGATAATTGGTATCTTTATTACACTAGCTAAAACTTATTTATTCTTATTCCTTTCTATCGCAACAAGATGGACTTTGCCTAGGCTAAGAATAGATCAATTATTAAATCTTGGGTGGAAATTTCTTTTACCCATTTCTCTCGGCAATCTATTATTAACAACTTCGTCTCAACTGTTTTCACTGTAAAAAAAAGTGGACCTTATATATTCATAACTTGTGTCAAACAAGAGAAAGAAAAAAATATTCAGAGATATTCACGATATGTTCCTTATGGTAAGTGGATTCATAAATTATAGTCAACAAACAGTCCGAGCTGCAAGGTACATTGGTCAGGGTTTCACGATTACCCTATCTCACGCAAATAGGTTACCCGTAACTATTCAATATCCTTATGAAAAAATAATCTCATCAGAACGTTTCCGCGGTCGAATACATTTTGAATTTGATAAATGCATTGCTTGTGAAGTATGTGTTCGTGTATGTCCCATCGATCTACCTGTTGTTGATTGGAAACTAGAAACTGATATTCGAAAGAAACAGTTGCTTAATTATAGTATTGATTTCGGAATCTGTATATTTTGTGGTAACTGTATTGAATATTGTCCAACAAATTGTTTATCAATGACCGAAGAATATGAACTTTCAACTTATGATCGCCACGAATTAAATTATAATCAAATTGCTTTGGGCCGTTTACCAGTGTCAGTAATTGATGATTATACAATTAGAACAATTCAAATAAAATTCAATTAATTATTTATAAAATTATAAAATTCTTCTAAAAACGAAAATAATAGAATACTTATATAAAATATAAAAAGAATAAAATACGGATATATATATATTCGTTTATTTTGAAATTCTTCTTTCACTGAAAGAAAAGAATGAAATAACATTGATCCTATAACAACTGTACCTATAGCAACTCACACCTCTTATGTTAGGAGTTGGTGGAATTCAATGCGGAGATAATTTTAGTATTTAATAAGTTTTTTTCCTGGTCATATCAATAAGGTCATGAAATTTCGATTTATTTATCTCTTATTTTACATAGAATGGATTTGCCCGAACCGCTACATGATTTTCTTTTAGTCTTTCTTGGATCGGGTCTTATATTAGGAAGTCTGGGAGTAGTATTATTTACGAATCCCATTTTTTCTGCTTTTTCATTGGGCCTAGTTCTTGTTTGTATATCTTTATTCTATATTTTATCAAACTCCCATTTTGTAGCTGCATCACAACTACTTATTTATGTGGGCGCTATAAATGTTTTAATAATATTTGCTGTGATGTTTATGAATGGTTCGGAATATTACCAAGATTTTCGTCTTTGGACTGTTGGGGATGGAATTACTTTGATGGTTTGTACAAGTATCTTTGTTTCACTAATAACTACTATTCTAGATACATCATGGCACGGGATTATTTGGACTACAAGACCCAATCAGATTATAGAGCAAGATTTGATAAGTACTAGTCAACAAATTGGAATTCATTTATCAACAGATTTTTTTCTTCCATTTGAACTAATTTCAATAATCCTTTTAGTTGCTTTGATAGGTGCAATTGTCGTAGCTCGCCAATAAGAAATTTTTAGAACTAATAATATAAACCAAAACCAAAATTCAATTTTTTTTTTTTTTTAGATTTTATCACATTTATTTTGGTTGAATTCTATGTGAATGAAAACGAATATTTCTGTATAAAATCTTTTTTTTATTGCGAATACTTTATTTTGTTGTAGACTTATAATATTAGTCAATCAAATCCGTTGAATTCTTCTTGTTCATATCGAAATGAATAAAAATTGATAAGGAGTTGGTCAATGATATTCGAGCATGCACTTGTTTTGAGTGCCTATTTATTTTCTATAGGTATATATGGGTTGATCACGAGCCGGAATATGGTTAGAGCCCTTATGTGTCTTGAACTTATACTGAATGCAGTTAATATAAATCTCGTAACCTTTTCTGATTTTTTTGATAGTCGACAATTAAAAGGAAATATTTTTTCAATTTTTGTTATAGCTATTGCAGCTGCTGAAGCAGCTATCGGACCGGCTATTGTTTCCTCAATTTATCGTAATAGAAAATCAACCCGTATCAATCAATCAAATTTATTGAATAAATAATATTACCCATAAAAAATAAAAAAAGTATAATTTATATTTTGTGTGTACTATTAATGAATTCAAATTAGCATAAGCATATATGATATATAAATTAGAATCATGTTTGCGAAAACAAAGATAAGAAATCAAAGTATCTTGGTTCTATTCTCTTATTATTAATTAATCTATAAGTATATTTTGATTATCAAAATTTTTATAAATCATTGATTCATCTGGTATCTAATATATATAAATTCGTTTACAAGTTTACTAGATTGAAAATGTTGAATTTTTGATGTTCAAGGATTACGATCCAATGTCACATTCAGTAAAAATTTATGATACATGTATAGGATGTACTCAATGTGTCCGAGCCTGCCCAACGGATGTATTAGAAATGATACCTTGGGACGGATGTAAAGCTAAACAAATAGCTTCTGCCCCAAGAACAGAGGACTGTGTTGGTTGTAAGAGGTGTGAATCCGCCTGTCCGACAGATTTCTTAAGTGTTAGAGTTTATTTATGGCATGAAACAACTCGAAGCATGGGTCTAGCTTATTGATACGTTTCAAAAAGAACCACACACAAGTACGTTTTTTTACTGGTAAAAACCCGCGCTCAAAATAAAAAAGGAAATCTTTTTTTATTTTGAGCGCGGGTTTTTCTAGTCTAAGTATATCTTATTTTTATCACGAATTATTTTCCTTGGTTAACAACAGTTGTAATTTTGCCAATAGTCGGGGGTTCCTTAATTTTCTTATTTCCCCATAAAGGAAATAAGGTAATTAAATGGTATACTATTTGTATATGTTTAATTGATCTCCTTATAACATCCTATGTATTTTGTTATCATTTCGAACTGGATGATCCACTAATCCAATTGACAGAAAATTATAAATGGATCAATTTTTTTGACTTTTACTGGAGCTTCGGAATAGATGGACTCTCTCTAGGACCCATTTTATTGACGGGATTTATCACTACGTTAGCTACGTTAGCGGCTCAGCCGGTTACTAGAGAATCCAAATTATTCTATTTCCTGATGTTAGCAATGTATAGTGGTCAAATAGGAACATTTTCTTCTCAAGACATTTTACTTTTTTTCATCATGTGGGAATTCGAATTAATTCCCGTTTATCTACTTTTATCTATGTGGGGTGGAAAAAAACGTTTGTATTCAGCTACAAAGTTTATTTTGTACACTGCGGGAAGTTCTGTTTTTTTATTACTGGGAATTCTGGGTATGAGTTTCTATAGCTCTAATGAACCAACATTAAATTTCGAATCATTAACTAATCAATCATATCCCGTGGCACTGGAAATAATATTCTATATCGGGTTTCTTATTGCTTTTGCTGTCAAATCACCAATTATACCCTTACATACATGGTTACCAGACACCCACGGAGAGGCACATTACAGCACTTGTATGCTTTTAGCCGGAATATTATTAAAAATGGGAGCATATGGGTTGGTTCGAATTAATATGGAATTCTTATCTCGCGCTCATTCTATATTTTCTCCCTGGTTAATACTATTAGGTTCAATTCAAATAATCTATGCAGCTTCAACATCTCTTGGTCAACGCAATTTAAAAAAAAGAATAGCTTATTCTTCAGTATCTCATATGGGTTTCTTACTTTTAGGAATTGGTTCTATAAGCGATACAGGTCTCAACGGGGCTATTTTACAAATAATATCTCACGGATTTATTGGCGCTGCGCTTTTTTTCTTGGCGGGAACGAGTTATGATAGACTACGTCTTCTTTATCTCGACGAAATGGGTGGAATGGCTATCCCAATGCCAAAAATATTCACGGTTTTCACTATCTTATCGATGGCTTCTCTTGCATTGCCGGGCATGAGCGGTTTTGTTGCAGAATTGATAGTCTTATTGGGAATAATTACTAGCCAAAAATATCTTTTAATCACAAAAATACTAATAACTTTTGTAACAGCAATTGGAATGATATTAACTCCTATTTATTCATTATCTATGTTACGTCAAATGTTCTATGGATACAAGCTTTTTAATACACCAAATTCTTATTTTTTTGATTCGGGGCCACGAGAATTATTTATTTCAATTTCTATCCTTATACCCGTAATAAGTATTGGCATTTATCCAGATTTTATTTTTTCATTTTCGGCTGACAAGGTTGAAGCTATTCTATCTAATTTTTTATAGATAGTTTTCACGAATAAATAAAAACTAAAAAAAAAAAGAAATCCTATGCACAATACAAAAACCTATATTTCTTTTGTATTATATTAATTCCATAAAAATGAATTTGAATTCTAATTGAATATGTTTGTTGTTTTGAGAACCCCTTGAATCAAGTACTGTAGTAGTGATTCAAGGGGTTCTCAATCATTTTATTCGAAGTTTTCTTTGTTATTATATATATATTATGTTTTCGATATTTTTATTTGTGAAGTTCTTTACTTATTTTAATTCAATTAGGTGTAAATGAACCATAACTATGTAGTCCTATTCCTAAAAGATTTATACCTAAATAACATACCCAAATTATAAGAAAACCTATGGAGGCGACTATTGAAGAATTTAGATCTTCCAATTTTTTATTTTTTCTAGTATGTAAATAAATCGCGAATATAGTCCAAGTAATAAAAGCCCAAGTTTCCTTTGGATCCCAATTCCAATATGATCCCCATGCCTCATTAGCCCATACTGCTCCTGAAATAATACCTATCGTTAAAAAGATAAAACCTAGACTAATAGTACGGTAACCCCAACGATCCAATTGTTGAAGAAATTGAGATCTATAATAATTTCTATAAGACAAAAAAGAAGTTTTTTGTAAAACATTATTTTTATCAGTCATATTCATGTATTTGATTTCAGCAAAAGAAAATGATTCATTTAAAAAATAGAAATTCTTGCTTTTACCAATAATTTGTATGAGTTCTTGAAATGTAATGACTAAAATAGCCACTGATAATAATGATCCGCATAAAAGAGTTGCATAACCCAATATCATCATACTTACGTGCATCATTAACCAATGGGACTGTAAAGCAGGTACTAATATTAACGATTCATGCATTTTCGTTAAAAGCCCCGAAGTAGCAAAGCCTTGGGTAAAAATAACACTTGGTGTTATTATTGTATTTAAATAGTAGTTTTTAGATTTTTTGAAGTAAGGAACCATATAAAAAATGGAAAAAGTCCATGAAAGAAATATTAATGATTCATATAAATCACTAAACGGTAAATGGCCTGAAAAAACCCAACGAGTAACTAACAATCCTGTTATACAAAAAAAAGTTATTATCATGCCTTTTTTGGACGAATCAGATAATCCTATGATTTCTTTGACAAATAATAAGGTTATCAAATGAATTGAAATTAAAATAGATACGACCGAAAACGATATATGAGTTAATATATGTTCTAAACTTGCAAATACCATATATAATGAAAAAAATCTAAATACTAGGAATAGAAATAAGAATGGAGTTCATTATAGGACCTATTTTTTAGAAGATAAGATGTCATGCCGCTACTCGGACTCGAACCGAGATGCTCTAGCACTGCTTCCTAAGAGCAGCGTGTCTACCAATTTCACCATAGCGGCTTACTCGAAATCATAATAACAAATTTTTAGTCGATTGTCGAGATTCAAAGAATTAATTAAAATACAATATTTGTTTACTAAACATTAAATAAAAGAATTTTAAAAAAGTCCCTTAGAATCTATTAGAAATATATCTATATATCTATCTATATATCTATCTATATATAGATAGATATATAGATATAATGTAAATATCCAAAATGAATATTATACTATATTAGATTATATATGAAATTTATATTCGTATTTCTTTTTGTATTTAAAAATATTCGTTGAACCTAGTTAATTGAAATTAGTCTAACGTTTGTATTTGTTACAAAAAAAGCTTTTTGAATTCCCCGTAAAAATAGATTGCGCTAATGAAAAAGCTTTCAATGTTGTAAAATATCCCTTCTTTTTCCATAAAGTGTTCCGAATCCTTTTTTTTGATATAGAAGTGCGCTTTTTTGGAACTGCCATATAATTAGTATAGCTTTTGATTGTTATAGAATTCGATGTGAAAGACATTTTTATGAAAATATATTTATCTTTAATTAGCCATATATTTTATCTATCTTAATTCCCATTTTTTACTATTTCAAGTAAAACATTGAATATTATAATACTTTTTCTAAAATTTTCCAAACATAGATATTGTTTATTGTAATAAAAAATACTAAATTAGTTAAAAAAACGAACTAATGTTTTTGAAAAAAAAAATATTGTACAAAGATAAAGATTCAGAATAATTAATAATAGATCATTCTATTTTAATTAATTCTATGTTTACTTTTTATTAACCGAACCCCTTCTTTACAAAAAAGATAAAATAAAAACCGACGAATAAGAAACAAAATTCATTAGAATCATAATTTTTTTGTTTATTGTATGGAATATACACATCAATATTCATGGATCATACCTTTTATTCCATTTCCAGTTCCTATGTTAATAGGAGTGGGACTTCTACTTTTTCCGACAGCAACCAAATATCTTCGCCGTATGTGGGCTTTTCCTAGTATTTTATTGTTAACTATAGTTATGATGTTTTCGCTTGATTTGTCTATTCATCAAATCAATAATAGTTCTTTTTATCAATATGTATGGTCTTGGACCATAAATAATGATCTTTCTTTAGAGTTTGGGTACTTGATCGATTCACTTACTTCTATTATGTCAATATTAATTACTACTGTTGGCATTCTGGTTCTTATTTATAGTGATAATTATATGTCTCATGATCAAGGATATTTGAGATTTTTTGCTTATCTGACTCTTTTTAATATTTCAATGTTGGGATTAGTTACTAGTTCGAATTTGATACAAATTTATGTTTTTTGGGAATTGGTTGGAATGTGTTCTTATTTATTAATAGGCTTTTGGTTCACACGTCCTATTGCGGCAAATGCTTGTCAAAAAGCATTTGTAACTAATCGTGTCGGGGATTTTGGTTTATTATTGGGAATTTTAGGTCTTTATTGGATAACGGGTAGTTTG
>NC_007942.1:142500-150000 GCF_000004515.6 Glycine max
CCCCGAGGAGTATATGCTTCAACAAAAATCACACAGGGGTAGATTTGATACAATCAAAACCTCTGGTAAAATACCCACCCGTAACCCAGCGGGCGGATAAAGTACATTAAATAGTCCGTTTTAGGAATTGGCGACTTACCCATTCAATGACTTTGGCACCGGACGTTCCCAAACTGGAATGTGTATTATCGATATAGGGGATCTTTCAATTGAGAAGATCCATCGACCTGAGACGAAGAGAAAGAAAGGTCTATCTATTTTTTTTTTTTTTTTAGTTATTCAGTTAAACCAATGATTCGTTATTGGAGCAGATAGCAACAACCATCTCATCTGGGAAAAGCCATCTTTTTCTCAACAATGTCTTTGTCATTTGATCCAATAGCGCTTCGTTAGATAGGAACAGATTTGATAAATATTGATAACTCTCAGATAGAGTATTAGAACGGAAAAATCCATTAGATAATGAACTATTGATTCTAAGCCATCTCTGGCAATGAATCAACAATTCAAAATGCTTTTCTTGCGTATTCTTGATAAACCAGTGTTTATATATAGATGTAGGAAGATCTGTTTGGGAAGTAAGAAGTTCCCTTGACATCTCTTCATCTGTAAAGAATTGTCGATGTGAAAACACAGAGACAAAAGGCTGATCTTTGAATAGGAAAAAGAGTGGATCCGCGGGGTCCCAAATGAATTGGCTTATTCGAAAAAAGCCCTGTTCTTTGGAAGATCTATCTCGTGTCTGGTACTGCATGGTTCCACCCTGCAAGAACTCTGAATCATTCTCTTGAAGCTCATCCTCTTCATCATAAATGATCCGCTTGTCCCGAAATGACCTGGCCCAATAGGGAAATCCCAATTCATTGGGCCTTTCAATACAATAAAATAGAAAGCCCCAAGGGCTCCATATTCTAGGAGCCCAAACGATGTGATTGAAAAAATCCTCCTCTATCTGTTGTGGGTCGAGGACTCCCCCCCCTTCTTCAAACTCCGATTCATATTTTTCATAGAGAAATCTCTGATCAACGATAGAATAAGATCCATTTTGAATCATATTTAAGGGATTCCTTGGTTCGGACCGAAGAAGCAATGTCACTCGATCCTTATCAAACTGACTGCAATCTTTTTCTGTACGTGAGGATCCCACCAGAGCGCCTTCTACTTCTAATAGGCCATGAACTAGATCAGAATTATTCTCAACGAGTCCATAAGATGTGATCCCATTTTTTTCATCAGGTCCGGGTAGAGACCAAAGGTCTTGAGCGACCGATCCGGCAGAACAACTCAAAAGGTAAAGAAGTATCGTTAATTTCTTCATACTCGTTCCAAGTTCGAAGTACCATTTGTACAAATAAGAATCCCCCCCGTCACATGATTTCTTCTTCATATAGATAGATATAGGATCTATGGAGCAATTACTTAGAAGTACATTTTGTGAAACAGCCCTTCCTATCTGATAGAAAAGGATCCCATGATCCTGAACCGATCTTACCTGAGATCGGAAATCCCAAGTTTGTCTATGAAGAACAGATCTAATTATATTAGTGTCTATGATGGATTTTTTTTGTATAATACTAATCGATAGGGCCTCGTTGGTAAGTGCTACAAGATCTCGTACATTTGAACCCATCGTTGTGGACCCGAATCCATTAGTATGGGACATTTTCTTTTCCAAGTGAAATCCCCTAGTATATGAAAGAGTGAAAAAGTGTTTTCGTTGTTGTGAAATAAGAAGCCTTCGTATCTTAATGCATGTATTTAATTTATTCGGAGCTATTAGAGCCGGATCTACTTTTTGGGGAATATGAGTCGAAGCAATAACAAGAATATTTCTAGTAGAACATCTTTCACAATCCCTGGAGAGATAGTTCACTAAAAGACCGAGGGATAAGTAATTCGACTCATTCACATCCAGATCATGGATGTTTGGAATCCATATTATGCAAGGAGACATTGCTTTTGCTAATTCGAATTGAAAGGTGATATAAAATCGGTCTATTTCTGGCATCATATCCATAGTTAGCGTATTCATCATAGTTAGAAGCTCCAGCTCCATATCAAGGTCACGGTCGATATCGTCACTATCGTAACTATCATCAATATCGTCACTATCATCAATAAGAAAACCCTTAGGCTTGTTATCCAGGAACTTGTTCAGAAATACTGTAATGAAAGGAACATAGGAGTTTGTCGCTAGGTATTTGACCAAATAGGATCGTCCAGTTCCTATAGAACCTATCACTAAAATACCCCTACTAGGGGGAGGTAGGGCTAAGCGGAGCGAAAAGGGTTTTCCATGAGATGGGAAATGAAAACTATTAGCCCCCCGCAAGGTTTGTGAATAAGTAATTGTCTGATAATTAGCAAGGAATATACGTCTTTCTGCTAAACAGGATGTATTGAATTCATAAATCATTAGATACTTTTTATGAATGTCAACTAAATATCGTAAGTAAATTGCTCCCGGTTGTTCAATCATTTGATAACCAGAGTTATTCTTTGATAAATGATGACTATGAGTCAGACTCAATAGAATTTGATCAATCCTTTTTTCTGTCGTTAAGGTAGAAAACTGAACCAAGAATTCTCTTTCTTTATCATCAATCGAATTACTGTTCAAGACCCAGGATTCTATTTTATCATCAATCCAATCACCATTCACGTTTTTTATTTTTCTTATCAAGGAATAGATTGTTTTACTTGGATGACTTAGATGTCTCGTATTTCTCGAAAAAGCGATTCGATTGATGGGATTTGGTATAATACTTATGAGATCGATGAGATTCAAATATTTCTTCTTAGAACGTATTGATTTGACCCCATAAGTGGGACCACCACCCCATAGCATGTTGCCACCAAAAGCAAAACTCCGTATTTCTTCTAGAGAATCTCCTAATTGTTCCAGAGCAACTAGAAAGAGATTCTTTAACCAGAAAGAATTCAGTTCAGATGTAGGATACCTATCCAGAAGTTTTCGCAACTCAATCATGTATGATGGAATCATCAAAGATTTTACCTTTTCGAACTCTGTCTGTAACTCACTATAGACTCGAGAAACAAAGAGAAGATGTGTACGAACGAGATATCCAGCAACAAGGAGAAGGAAAAGGATTGAATAGAAGAACTCCTGAACATTTAGCGATCTCAGATGTGTCGATATTAATAGTAACTCATTATTTCGATGAATAATTTCTTCGGACAGAAGAAGATTATGTAAACAATTACCCGGAATCTCACTTATCAGATTCCATATCTCACTTATCAGATTCCATTGTGGAAGACACAATGGAATCTGACGAATTCGCCATAATATATCTGACCCATGCATAATATCATGAAAAATGGATACAAATTTTTGGCTGCTACTTAGTATCGGCAATAGGTCTGAAAAAGTATCTAAAAATATGAAATTTAGATATTTGTACCCTGTCGAGGTAAGGAACCATGGTATATATGTTTGGAATAGATTCCATTTTGAGAGAGTTGAAAAAACACTATCTTGTTGAAAGGTTCTATACATCTGCCCTTTCTCAAGGCATTTTTTTAGACAAGGACTCCGTTTTTTCCTTTTTTCGGATGGTAAATATTTCTCAGAACATGGAGTGTGAATCAAACCCATGTTTGAATTGAAATTGAGATACTGATGCAAGTTCTTCCCTTCTGAATCAGGTATATTCATATCTGAAAGAGGTTGACAATAAGTTTTTTCAAAATGGACTATTTGTCCCTCTGTTAGAGGTGTTCCAGAAATGTCTGCGATCGAGTAAATAGCTCCACGAACGAATAGATCGTATCGAATTGGAAAATGGAAAGATTTGTACAAGTTATACCCTTCGTCGCCACTTTGTGGAAAATCGTTAGGTATCAATATGTTAGATACCTGTGACTCGATTGGTGAAATAGTATCTCTCTTCAAAAAAGCATGTTTTTTTTGACCATCGCAAAAAGAAAAGATTTTGTTGCGAATGAACAAGATATTGAGGAATTGTCCATACGTAAAATCATAATTATTGATACAGGCCTTTTCCACATAAAAAGGGAATCTTTTGTTACAATAGAAGCAGAAGTGATATTGATTATTCAAGAATCGAAGTCGATTTGCTTTATAAAAAGAGTATATCAATGAACTTCTATGAAATGGTTTCACGGGATTCAGCCAATTGTCTGGATCGTGGGATATCATTGAGAAATAGGAATCTGTGTTATCAAAAGATTTCCTGCGATTCTTTCTAGTATGGAATGAGTCAATCATCCACTTTGGTATCTTATTGAACAAAAATGGTGATATTGTTCCTCCATTGATCAAGAATTTCGATTTTTGGGAAGTATCTTGGTCATCCAATAATAAGGGTTTCCATTTTTTCAAATGAAAGATTTGAAGACCTATTGATTCTAATAACTGATTACAGAGTGGATTATTCGGACCTTTCAATTCATAGATGTGGATCTCGGACCTATGAATGGGGATACCCCCAAAACTCACAAAGAAAAAAGAAGGAAGTGAGTTAGACAAAAAGAGAAGAAACTTGGGCAAAAAAAGAAGTAACTTGGACAAAAAGAAACAAAGTGACTTAGACAAATCTTTTTTGTCGATAACTTCAGACCAATCAATCGAATATTGATTAATATGGAATCGATCGAACACTACTTGAAAACGGCTATTCTGCTCAGAAATGAAATAGTCCAAATGTTCCTGGAAATTCTTGCTCCCATTGGACCATTTGTATCTATATGCATTAGGATCCCGATTCATGGATCTCTCCGTTCGAGAAATAAAAATAAGAGGATCGAACCATTTCTTCTGACTCTTTTTCAAATTGGATAAATGTTGGTTGATCGTGTATTTCATTATAGTTCGATGATTCAGAGTATCATTTCCTATTTGATACCTTTGAATTCCATATTCGAAGTTGCAATTGAATCGATTCAATACATTTCTTATGTAACCATGGGTGCTATATTGGATTTGAATCAGATTTCGGATCAATCTATATTGATTGACTGCCTCCATTATGTTGTTGCTAGTAAATACAACTATTTTAGGTTTTGGATCTTCCAAATTATTCCCGCAAGAGGTCTGGACCCATTTTTTTATGATCCTTCGATAAAAAGATTCATTCTCTTCATAAAAAAGAGGAGGTAGAACCAATAAAGAGTGATTTTTCGATTCATCCCTGGAGTTGAATAACTCATTCAAGAAATGTTTTTGACCCAATCCGGAGGAATCAATAGAAAAAGCAAATCCCTTATGATACACCAGATCCGGCTCGGTTATTGATAGAGTGAATAGATCTGCCATTTCTTGAAATATCTCTTCTGATTCAAAATCGTGGTGTAACGTGTATCTCCCACTGTTCCGGTCATGGAATAGATGAAATAAACCCCAAAATGGATTTTTGTTCAAGAATGAAATCTTATTGGAACTGTCCAGTTCACCCTTTGGAACCATATCACATCCCGGATATGATGAAATAGGATGAATTGAGACGGTATTTTGTAAGTACATAATTATCTTGAATAAATTCACTATTTCTTTATTTTCCGATCGCCTGGAAAGAACAAGATGTTTCTTTTGTTCTTTCTTCAACAATTTCTGATCTCTAGTAGACCTCTCAGTAGGATTCGAACTCAGATGAAGTTCTGACCATCTGTCAGAGAAAAAAGAACGAGTAGCTCTTGCAGGATTCCCAAGAAATTCTTCGATTTCTTGCGGAAGCAGATGATTATTCATCTGCTTCTCACGTTCCATGAATAGTCGGCACATTGAGGAATATCCAGAAAGGATTTTAGGGAATCGCTCTGATTCTATCTCTGTTCGTTCCGTTTGAAGAAAGGAAGGATCCCAACAAAGAATCGATCTTTCTTTTAGTTGTTGAATCTCTCTTTGATTGATCAATGTGTGATATTTCGAATCCTCATTCCTAATGGAATCGAAATAATCCTTGGATTGATCAGAAGATCCTTTCAATTGGCTAGAACCCGTTACTTGAATGAAACTAGATCTCGTGGAATCATATTGAATATTTGATGATACATTCCGTACCTTGCTAAAAAACCGATCCTTGTTTACCAACCACACATTGTCTAACCAAATCCAATTCTCTCTCGACATGTTGTTCCTCAAAAAATCCGATTCGTGCGGACTCTTCCCCCAACTAACGAAGAGATCTTGACGGAATTGCCACATATGAAATTGAGCACAATTTTGCAAAGAAATAGCCCGCTTGTTTCTCAAGAAGAGATGGGAAACATGCTCAATATCATTTGATTGAATAATTGACCCAGTCCCTTGTTGTTTGAAAAAACCCTCCACTTCCTTTGGTATTTTTTCACGAAAAGCAAACATGAGATAATAAATCCAGTCTTTCACTAAGATTTCGAATAGCTGTCCCGAATTCAAGTTGATTATGTTTCGCCTCTTTCTCGGAGAAAGACGATCAAAAAATTCCCAATCATGGTCCTTACGGATCGGATCATCCATATAATATACAAAAAGGAACTCCAGATATTTGATATCTTTCTCTTTGAATGAGATCTCAATTCCAGCAATGGTTTCATTAGATATCTTACAACTAGAATCGCTCTTTTTTCCTATCCAGTTCCTCCACCACCGCGAACCCCAGTTAGATTCAGGCATGATATACTTTTTAGTTATTGGGAGAACCCGAGTACTCTCTTTCGGATCCAGGAAATAGCTCTCAGAGATCTTTTTTCCTTTTGGAAGATACAGGAGCGGAACAATCAACCTATTGATATTGGAAGACTCAGATGATTCTTCCAATGTATCATTTTTGGGTCCAATGGAATTCATAGGTATAGTAAGAAGCCTTGTCAAATAGGGATTTTTTCTTTCGACCATTTTTCGATTGTTAATACGATAGATAAGGACCGCTACTACAAAGAGTACTACATACTTGATCGTGAAATATCGATTGCTTGTTGAACCCTGTGAATTGCGTGAAAGTAGGATACTCCAAATTCGGGAGTCCAAGAGTTTTATAAAACTCTCTTGATGGAAAAAAATATGAATGAAAAATCCCGCTGAATTGAATTGGGTCCATGAATCTAAGAAATAGCGAGAATTCTTGATTTCTCTCAATATCTCTCTCAATTCGAAAATCCAGGATTTGAATTGATGTCCTTTCATCGAATCCTCCTAATTGCATTGATTTATCCGAAAGATTTCACTTCAATTGGAATTTGGTTATTCACCATGTACGAGGATTCCCGCTAAGCATCCATGGCTGAATGGTTAAAGCGCCCAACTCATAATTGGCGAATTCGTAGGTTCAATTCCTACTGGATGCACGCCAATGGGACCCTCCCTCCAATAAGTCTATCGGATTTTTGTTCAAGAATGAAATCTTATTGGAACTGTCCAGTTCACCCTTTGGAACCATATCACATCCCGGATATGATGAAATAGGATGAATTGAGACGGTATTTTGTAAGTACATAATTATCTTGAATAAATTCACTATTTCTTTATTTTCCGATCGC